>NC_069502.1:280475339-280642839 GCF_027579735.1 Bombina bombina
TCAGCCAATCAGAATGTAAGGGACGCCATCTTGGATGACGTCACTTAAAGGTAACGTCATTTTCCAACTAAGATCGGAAGAAGAGGATGCTCCGCGCCAGATGTCTTGAAGATGGACCCGCTTCACGCTGGATGGATGAAGACTTCTGCCCGCTTGGATGAAGACTTCTGCCCGCTTGGATGAAGACTTCTGCCCGCTTGGATGAAGACTTCTGCCTGCTTTGATGAAGACTTCTGCCCGCTTGGATGAAGACTTCTGCCCGCTTGGAAGAAGATGGATGTCTGGTCTTCGAAAACTTAAGTGGATCGTCGGGGGTTAGGGTTTTTTTAAGGGTTTATTGGATGGGTTTTATTTTTAGCTTAGGGTTTGGGCGCCGTAAAAGAGCTAAATGCTCATCCAAATGCCCTTTTCAGGGCAATGGTTTGCTTAGGTTTATTTAGATAGAGTTTTATTTGGGCGGTTTGGTTGGGTAGGTGGTGGGTTTAACTGTTGGGGGGGGTTGGCATTTTTATTGCCAGGTAAAAGAGCTGATTTCTTTGGGGCAATGCCCCGCAAAAGGCCCTTTTAAGGGCTATTGGCAGTTTAGTTTAGGCAAGGGGGTTTATTATTTTGGGGGGGCTTTTTTATTTTGATAGGGCTATTAGATTAGATTAGGAGTAATTCGTGTTTTTTGTTGATAATTTAGTTTTTTATTTTGTGTTATTTAGTGTTTAGTGCTGTTTTGTAATTTAGATAATTGTATTTGATTAATTTATTTGATTTTATTGTAATTTTAGGTTTTAGTGTAAGGCAGGTTAGGTTTTATTTTACAGGTAAATTTGTATTTATTTTAACTAGGTAGTTAGTAAATAGTTAATAACTATTTACTAACTAGTCTACCTAGTTAAAATAAATAAAATTTTACCTGTGAAATAAAAATAAAACCTAAGCTAGCTACAATATAACTATTAGTTATTTTGTAGCTAGCTTAGTTTTTTTACAGGTAAGTATGTATTGAGTTTAAAATATTACTTATTTAGTTAATAATTGTAAGATTTATTTAGCTTTATTTTAAATATATTTAAGTTAGGGGGTGTTAGGGTTAGGGTTAGACTTATGCTTAGGGTTATGGTTAGTTTTAGGGGTTAATATATCTATGTAGAGATTAATAACTTTAGTATAGTGGGGGCAGCAGATTAGGGGTTAATACGTGTAGGTAGGTGGCGGCGATGTTAGGGGCGGCAGATTAGGGGTTAATAACTGTAATGTAGGTGGCAGCAATGTTAAGGGCGGGAGATTATGGGTTATTAGTTTTATGTAGGTGACGGAGATGTCGGGGGGCAGCAGATTAGGGGTTAATAACATTATGTAGGTGACAGCGATGGATGATAGGTTTAAACATAACTTTTTCTTTCCCCATAGACTTCAATGGGGCTGCATTACGGAGCTTTTGTTTCTGCGATCGCAGGTGTTAGGCTTCTTTTTTGGTCTCTCCCCATTGATGTCTATGGGGAAATTGTGCATGAGCACGTCAAAGCAGTGCTTGTATTTCGGTGTGCGGTATGGAGCTCAACGCCACCATATCGCCCACACAAGCCTGCTTTTTCCAAACCTGTAATAGCAGCGATATAGGGAGGTGAATTAAAGCCGCTTTTGTGGCGGTCGTTAATTTCCCTATAGCACTCAAATTCGCAATCTAGCTGATAATTATTAAAAACTTAAAACTGTAACTTGATTTACAATTTTAAATAATTCAACAAACTTGTAGACAACTAAAAAAGGATCTTCCGAAAGTTAATTTATAACTGCAATAGTGCTTGAAAGCTTAAAATATTATTCATAAAGTTTTGATTGTGTTACTTGCATTCATCATTTAAGAACCATTAATAACAACAAATGCATAATAAAAAGACAATTCAAAAGCATTTACCCTGAATTTTATATAAGCTGCAGTTTTTTTCTGACAAATTCAAACATTCCCTTCTATTTCTATTTTGCAGCACCTCTGTGTTGTCGGAGTGAAATCACACAGGGTTCGCTGCCCAAGGCAGCCATCAGGGGGTGAAAGAGGTGACTACTGTCAGGGGCCCTCATGAGGCAAGCACAACTATTATTAAAAATTATTATTCTCTTTTTTAATTTTGGCATCCACCAGAGGGCACTACAGCAGAGTTCTATTGAGTGCAGGAAATGTCTTTACAAGGAGTAAAGCATTAGCATTTGAGAGGATTTCTGAGTGTGCACTAAATCACTATGCACAGTGTGAGACAGACTTGTAGAAATTCTATATTTAAAACCATGCAGAAATGTTTCCTCCTCAATACACAAATGGTAGGTGCCCTTTTGGAAGATATGATTTTTTTATTTATATATATATATTTAATTACATTCCAGTTTACTGCCCCTTTATGCAAGGACTTTCCAGATTCCAGGAGGCATTTTATCTAAGATTTTTATATCTGCATAAAATGTTATACTCTCAGGCTAAGATTGCTCAGTGTATGAAATGAGACAGGTTAACTTAACACTGTTCAGTTTACACTACAGCTGACTTAATTTTGAAATACATACAAATAAGCCTAAATCCTGCATTTAACTAGATCTAATGGTATGAGACTGAATACCACAACTTATGGTTCCACCAAGACCATATAGAGTACAGCATTTTCAAAATCCATAAGTACAGCTGACAGAATAGAACATTTTTACACCAGATTTGAAGTGGTGCTCTTGGTTGGGGAAAATGGGGAAACCCATGGGGAAACATATGTCAACCTTTCAAAAGTACTTTTCTTCATCTACCGTTTCTGACAGATCATTATTGTGCAATCTTAAATTCAAAGTATTTTTTTTTGCATATTTACAAATATGATTCTTTAAAAAGTGATCTTTTAATTTCTGCTATTTTTTTTAGCATGCATGACACACCCTGTTTATTTAGGGGATGGCAATGTGCAGAAATGTTACCTCCTGTGAGTGTTTCTGTGGGTGTCTGTGTTTATGTCTTTGCGTGTTTTCTGTGGGTGGGTGTCTCTCTGTTTGTGTGCCTTTGTGTGTTTTCTGTGGGTGTCCATGTGTGTGTGTTTATGTCTCAGTGAGGGTATGTGTGTATATATATGGCTTTGTGTGTTTTCTGTGGGTGTCTCTGTGTGTGTTTGTGTTTTCTGTGGGTGTATGTGTGTGTTTATGTCTTTGTGTGATTTATGTCGGTGTCTATGAGTGTGTATGTCTTTGTGTGTTTTCTGAGGGTGTCTCTGTGTGTGTTTCTTTGGGTGTATGTGCAAGTTTGTGTTTGAGTTTGTGTGTGTGTCTATTGTCTGTTCCTTTTTAGGACATTTTAACCTTACTATTGATTATATACATATTTCTACAGACTTTGAGACTAATGAGACCTCTCCAGAAGTCACCAATCCACCATTTAACCTTTAAATTATTGTTTAGGCAGTTCAGGGCCCTTTCTTTCAGCCACTGCATGCTGTTATCATATAGTTGGCATCTTCCTTGACAAAAAGATAATCAGAACTCCATATTTTGCCTTGTAAATCTCCTTTTTTTACAAAACTGTAGTCTACCTAATTACTTGTCAGGTGAATGTCAAGTTCTGAGTGTCTGTGTCTGAGTGTGTTTGTGTGTTTCTTTGCGTGTCTGTTAGAGTGTCTATATGTGAATCCTTATGTGTGAGTGTGTGTTTCAGTGTATGAGTGTGTCTGTGTGTTTCTGTGTTTCTGTGTTACTACATTCACAACATTTACAAGTTTGACTACACTTAAGAATAAAGTGCATATACGTTTTAGTCACTTGGTCAAAAATTACATTAATTTAATTACATTAAGGTATAAAATAGTAAACATCGAGTGTATTTGTTTTTAGAAAATCAATAAATAAAAAATTGAATATAAAAAACAGTAATAAAAGAATGCTGATGAAGATGTAATTGGGTTACAAGAATATTGAAGCATTATATGTCAGCTAAACAAGCATCTTATTTATTTCTACAAAATCATCCATTAAGCTCTGGGGAATTTTTAGACAAACTCTATAATAAACTTTTCAGCTAGAATAAAATCTACCAATAATTTGCAATTTAATAATATGAGAGTTGCCAAATTTAAATGTTGGATAGTTGTCAGAGCCTAGTGTGTGAACTGATTGGACTTTGAAAAGTATGTATACAGAATATTTATGGACTTTGGCCTCCATTTATTATACTGTGGACCAAGACAGTTCCCATGCAGGGAAACTGTCTGCCCACATTTTTGGAGAGTGAGTCAGCATCCGCTGCTGTAATTTGATATTGCAAAGGCAGTCGCTTGTGACGACCCACCCCCTGCTCTCACACAACCAATTGTGAGATAACATGGCTTGTCAATTATCCCAGACAGATAAGTCCAGGATGTTTTAAGATGGACAAAAGAGGTTAGAAAGCAGTGGTACTACAACTGCTGCTTTTTAACTTGCTATTGCAAGGGCTCTGAGGTTCCATCCTCAGCTTCGTAAAGTGACCCACTTATATTTATCTAAGCAGTTTAAGAAGGGTTTAACACAGTTAAATTATTACTATCTTAAATCTACTAACATGCACTTTTTTCAAATATTTATTGGTTAACTAAATAACATTTTACAGATTTATAGACAGTATGTATTTCACAGTACTTTTTATCTTGTCTCTTACCTTTACACCTTGACCAAAATTCTCGAGCGAATTGATGTCCAACCCCTCTTTACAGGCCTGGAAGCATGAAATAACTTTATGACTCTCAATTTTGCCAGGGCGAAGTGTGAGACCTGCAATGCTCCCATGAAAGTATTGTGTAAATTTGGGTTTTGTAATTTCACCCCCTGTCAAAAGAAACAGGAAATAATTAGCAAACTTTTATACACATCTCATTTATTCTTGTATTATTTTATTCCTAAAAAAAAAATGATATTTTCAATGTGTACAGAAAAACTAAGTTTCACCTATTGCTTTTGGGACATCAACATATATTGTGAAGGTTATAAGACATTATAAGAATACTCTGAATTTGAATGGTGAACACACTTTGGGGAATATTTCTCAAAGTGTCAATCTCAGTGCATTCACCGGCGTCAATACGCTAGCCAGACATCACTGACACGCATCCACATACAATCCTCTTATTTATCAAAAAACCCGCCAAAAAATGTTTGTGTTTTTTTATAAATGATTATTAATGCTAGAATTTGTACATATATCTTTGCACATACTTGTGTATATATATTAGGGATGGGCGAATGTTTCACAACATTCGAAAAATGAAACAAATTTTAACACATTCATTTGTTTGAATCGAATTTCAAATGTTTACATAACATTCTAACATTCGATTTTCGAATGTTCGGTTTCGAATTTTACAATTACATTCAAAAATATTCATTTAGGAAAAATTTTAATTTATATTTGTAATAGTGTTTCTAATGATTTCTTTAAATGTAATATTCGAATTATGCAATATTCAAATTCGAAAAATTTGAATTTATGTTTGTAATAGTATTTCTAATGCTTTCTTTAAATGTAATATTCGAATTATGCAATATTCTATATAGAAACATTTGAAATGATATATTTGTATCTATTATGTATCAATTTACTAGATTCCCTCCCTACCACATGAGCTATTATACTTCTGAATAGTATTTGTTAAATAGAATGTTAAATTCGAAATTTCGAATGTGGACATTCAATATAATTATAAACATTCGAAAACTGTAAATAGCATTCGATTATAGAATTTTTAAGAATATTCGTTCTTATCAACATTCAAATTTATAATTCGAATTTCAGTAAAAACATTCGTTCTAACATTCAAATTCCGAAATTTACACATTCGCCCATCCCTAATAAATAAATAAATATATATATATATATATATATATATATATATATATATATATATATATATTTCAGTAAAAAAGAAAAAGAATGAGCACAGTAGAGCTATATGAGATACTGTGACTATAGTAGGGGATTTCAGCACTCAAAAAATACACCTCATTAAATCTAAAATCTAGATATTCATGGCTGGGGGATAGTATCAAACCCAAAAATAAGGAAACATATATGCAAAGATCAAATTGTTGCAGTTGATTTATTGCAAGAACTATTATTATTCCAGCATGAATTAATTTATATCAAAACTAATGTGCACCACTGCAGTGGATTTGGCTATGCAAAAATCATTAGTACAAAAACAAGGCAGGTTGAAAACATATGCAGCAAACAAGAATGTAAAGGCAGGACAATAATAACTCATAAGCTTGCATAAGGAGGTTGAGGCAATCCTACAGATTAAACATCTTATGAAAATATCCAGATATTATCCTCTCAACCAGCAAATATCAGTCCCAGATTAGCTGTAAAATGCCTCCATTAGTTGCAACATGAAAAACTCCCTTTTAAATTCAACTAGCCAAGTAAAGTCAGTCATGTAATTATGTTAGATTGAACTTTTAGCCAGCCGAGGTAAGAACATCCTCAAATGCCAGTTTAAAGATAACACTAAATGTAGATTTGGTACATAGCATCTATTTCCAAGTGGTAGACACAAACAGATATAGTTAAAACAAGCTGCTTATTGAAACTGCAGCAGAGTCCGGGATTCAAATTCACAGGGCTAGCAGAAGCGGACTGGGACATCAGCCTCTGACATCCTAATCTCACCTATACCAGCAGTCAGATGCATCTCCTTGCTCACTAGGGACACAGACTTAATAGGTGGAGTCTTCCGGCTTTGTGTTTAGCACCTCCGGGCGGCTAAATGTGACCGCTTCTTTACTGCAAGTACCAAGCTTGCTTCTCCTGATTGAAATCTCCCGGGCAGTTATGTACAGCTGCTTAAACCGCAGATATCAAACTTGCCGCTTCCATTCAAAATTGTCGAAGCACGTTTCGCCCCACAATGCTGAGCGAAAAGGGGCCTCGTCAAGACGGTCAATCACATCAAACTCCAGGCTTTTGTTGATGTACCTTGTTGGGGGAGTGGCCGCTGCTCTTTATTTATTTGCCAATAAGATTGACCGCTCAAGCCAAGCCTCTTTGTTTAAATGGAACAGAATTGCCTTAACCCATACAATGTTACTTAACAATAACTTATACTAAGATGAAACAACATTGCCTTTAAAATGAGTTTGATAAAAAAAATAGTTATGCAAAACAATCAAATGCTATACTTAGATCAATTGCATGTTACAATCCTATAAAACATTAAAGCATTATTTACCGATGCCAGCGGTACCTTGATAGTAATATTAGATAAACAGAAGACTGTGTATAAAGGCATGTTGCTAGGTACCAAGACAATTTACATTTCCTCTTGGTTTTGATAGATATAAATGACCTCAATTATTATAGACAAATGGATAAAAACTAAAGTGAAAAAAAAAACATTTTGGAGCTTGAAGCTACCTACATTTTAGTTAAGCAAATTTTTGTATTGAACAAATCTGAAATTATTGCCAGAATGAATGGAACAAAAAGTAGAAATTTTAGAGTTTGTGCTTTTAACCAAGAAAGGATCCATATTCAATCCTTTCATTTAACCCATAGGGGGACACATATTTGACAAAGGGAATCCTTTATTACTTTAACATAGCGTAATGTTTCGCATGTTTGAAAATGGGGGTAACACCCCGAAATGTTACGCTATGTTAAAGTAATAAAGGATTCCCTTTGTCAAATCCGGTGAGTGCCTTCCTCTTTTTGGATTTATGGAAATTGTTTCTGATGTGCACCCCGGTACTGTTAGGATTCAGTGAGTGCTAGGCCATACTATATATATATATATATATATATATATATATATACAGGGAGTGCAGAATTATTAGGCAAGTTGTATTTTTGAGGATTAATTTTATTATTGAACAACAACCATGTTCTCAATGAACCCAAAAAACTCATTAATATCAAAGCTGAATAGTTTTGGAAGTAGTTTTTAGTTTGTTTTTAGTTATAGCTATTTTAGGGGGATATCTGTGTGTGCAGATGACTATTACTGTGCATAATTATTAGGCAACTTAACAAAAAACAAATATATACCCATTTCAATTATTTATTTTTACCAGTGAAACCAATATAACATCTCAACATTCACAAATATACATATCTGACATTCAAAAACAAAACAAAAACAAATCAGTGACCAATATAGCCACCTTTCTTTGCAAGGACACTCAAAAGCCTGCCATCCATGGATTCTGTCAGTGTTTTGATCTGTTCACAATCAACATTGCGTGTAGCAGCAACCACAGCCTCCCAGACACTGTTAAGAGAGGTGTACTGTTTTCAATCCTTGTAAATCTCACATTTGATGATGGACCACAGGTTCTCAATGGGGTTCAGATCAGGTGAACAAGGAGGCCATGTCATTAGATTTTCTTCTTTTATACCCTTATATACCAGCCACGCTGTGGAGTACTTGGACGCGTGTGATGGAGCATTGTCCTGCATGAAAATCATGTTTTTCTTGAAGGATGCAGACTTCTTCCTGTACCACTGCTTGAAGAAGGTGTCTTCCAGAAACTGGCAGTAGGACTGGGAGTTGAGCTTGACTCCATCCTCAACCCGAAAAGGCCCCACAAGCTCATCTTTGATGATACCAACCTAAACCAGTACTCCACCTCCACCTTGCTGGCGTCTGAGTCGGACTTGAGCTCTCTGCCCTTTACCAATCCAGCCACGGGCCCATCCATCTGGCCCATCAAGACTCACTCTCATTTCATCAGTCCATAAAACCTTAGAAAAATCAGTCTTGAGATATTTCTTGGCCCAGTCTTGACGTTTCAGCTTGTGTGTCTTGTTCAGTGGTGGTTGTCTTTCAGCCTTTCTTACCTTGGCCATGTCTCTGAGTATTGCACACCTTGCGCTTTTGGGCACTCCAGTGATGTTGGAGCTCTGAAATATGGCCAAACTGGTGGCAAGTGGCATCTTGGCAGCTGCACGCTTGACTTTTCTCAGTTCATGGGCAGTTATTTTGCGCCTTGGTTTTTCCACACGCTTCTTGTGACCCTGTTGACTATTTTGAATGAAACGCTTGATTGTTCGATGATCACGCTTCAGAAGCTTTGCAATTTTAAGAGTGCTGCATCCCTCTGCAAGATATCTCACTATTTTTGACTTTTCTGAGCCTGTCAAGTCCTTCTTTTGACCCATTTTGCCAAAGGAAAGGAAGTTGCCTAATAATTATGCACACCTGATATAGGGTGTTGATGTCATTAGACCACACCCCTTCTCATTACAGAGATGCACATCACCTAATATGCTTAATTGGTAGTAGGCTTTCGAGCCTATACAGCTTGGAGTAAGACAACATGCATAAAGAGGATGATGTGGTCAAAATACTCATTTGCCTAATAATTCTGCACTCCCTGTATATATATATATATATATATATATATATATATATATATATATGTATATATGTGTGTGTGTATACATATGTACATGTATTTATATGTGCATATATGTATTTACAGACATATATACACATATAAACTCATAAATACATATGAACACATATAGATACATATATAGAAGTGTATTGGAGCCCTTTGCAGTTAAGTAGATAAAAACATGTCAAAACATATGTATGAAATATTCATTTTTAATAAAGTGTGTATTTACTATAAATATTTGACTTTCAAAAGTGGGGTTTTTTTCCACTTTTTTTTCTCCGATATGTGAACAAACATGCAATATTCTAACTTCGGCTTTTTGTGCTTGTTGGGTTAGTGCAAGAGCAAAAACAGTTTACTTTTAACTCGTAATATGAGCGCAACCCAACGAGCGCAAAAAGCTTACTTCTAGCGCAATTAACGATTGAGCGGAAGCGTTAATTTGTGCTCCACTCGCAGAGAAGCTTGTGACCTTCAGACAGGGAAAAATAGTAATTTTTCATAAATTTTTTTTTTTTTTTTTTTATAAAAAAAATTTGAATTTGGATTTTAGAATAAGTTTGGATTTCTGGAATTGGGAATTATATCTGTATTATATTTACAGTGCTCTAACAGGCTGCCTTATAAAATAAAAACATATCTCACCAATGTTAGTGTTCTTAGAGCATTTTATTTTTAAAGTACTGCCAAACTCATTGATGCAAAGCAGTTAAAACATATTTAAACTCACACATCAGGTGCCCTCCTGTGCTGATTTCAAGAAGCTGATGACAAATTTACTTCCCTTCTAAGCAGCGGCAATGGGTTGTGCATGGTAGCATGACTTTACAATAGAAACATTAAATCATATATTGGTCGAGACTTCCGGTGGGCGGCGCCAAAGAATGGCAGCATCGGCTTAGAGCTCCCAAAAGAGTTTATCTAACTTCTCAGATGTATGCCATTAAACCTCACCATCCAGTTCTTCCTTGGCAGTGTGGCTGCCCGGATACCTGTTGGATCTAGGATAACATCTTTCCTTACCCCTGGATCGCCAAGAAATAAGTTGGGCATTGAAGTGGCCTTAGGACAACTAACAGTTTTGGAATTGTTAAGTGGACATAGATCATTTGTTCTGATCACCGCAACACATATTTACTAAGTCCTGTTTTGTAATCAAAATGTACTATAAGCATGTGGATATGGTGGACATTTTTAAAAGTATCAAGGAAAGTTTGGCGCCTTTATTAGATTCACTTGAGAATCAACTTACATACTTAACCAAAGAGGCACAGCTGTTATAAGTAAAGCCTTGCAACCTGTAGACATCCTAGAGCTGCAACACAGGAGGCAGGTTCTTGCAGTATTGCTACCCTCAGTGCTCTACCTGATACTGAAATGGGATTTTTGTATCGGCCCCTCTGGATATCTTGCAGTGACGTTGAATGCTACAGAACTTTGAACACGGCTCAATACTCTGCTCAATACCCTGAATCCAGCTTAAACAAAATGGAGGCTCATCTTATGAGTTTAACAATGTCTGTCCCAGAGCAATTTGATGCAAGAGACGTGGAGCTTATCAACGACGCATTTTCTGAGGACCTCAACATATGTCTATTGATTGGAACCCCGCACGCACTTTCATCAAAGATCTACAGTGCTTACACCATGCTACTCCTTGAGGAGAATGGTGAATGATCTATCTGGTGAATCTTTAGGCGAATTACCCCTAAAGTAGCGGTATTGCAGAGATCATGGCTTCCAGCAGGTATTGGATAAACACTTGCCCGGGCAGTTTATCTGAAGGCTTTAATGTGTGCCTTCACTCACAATAACAGTCATCATACCAGGTGTATAAAATATATTTCATAGATCTACAGGTATAGAGCAAGACCCATGAATCGCTCCCCCTGCACGTTACCGATTACATAACTGACACTTTAAACAGCCAACTAACTGCATAACTAAGGCTGCGGTTTTATTTAGCTACAAACCATAGCAAGGCTGTTTTGGACTGCATTAGACTTTCCTTGCATTTGGTAGGAAAAGATAACTTGTTCAGATCTCTAGCCTGGCTGGCCCCCATTTTCCTGTTTTTAATATGTTTTCTTTTTTCATTTCATTGTACTATTGGTTTAACCTACTCTGTTCCTGACATGTATGACATTAATTAACCAGCTATGTTTTTAGATGACCAGTTGAATGTGAAATCATAAACTGAAAATAAGCCTTTTAAGTTCTAGTTAATTCTAGCACACTTTCCTTGCCAATTATAATTATGTGTTCTTTGGATATGGCATGGTATGTTACTTCTGTTGGTTCATTGTTTTCTGAATTGTTTAATTATTTATTACCCACCTTACCTCACTTAGAATTTATCCTGGGTGTGCATTCATATAACAGGTGAGGCTGCCCATATACAATGACTTCGGTTAATAGGCTTGGGTTTGTTATAAATTATTCTAAGGTACTTTCTAACCTTGCTGCACAATACTTAATTAAATCTGACTATTATTTACTTCCTTATGGATGCCTTGATCCTTAAGCATTTAAAACAACAGCGGCAACACTTTAAAATACATCAACTGACCTTACTGAGACTGCACGGCTTCATGAATATAGTACGGCACAGACTCTAGTCTAGTCTATAATAGCACTGCAATTTTTTCTCCTCTATCATGCTGTTAAAATTAACCATATCACGGATGCCTGTTAAATCTGCCAAAAAGCTACTTTAACCCTTTCATTAAGGGTAGAACCCATGATTTGCTTTATGCTACCATGTATCCGTAATGTTCTCTTAGAGTTAATTATTGCTTGAAGCTTTTTTTTATTTTTTATTTGTATGTTATGTTGATTTGTTTAGTTTAGTTTCTATGTTTTGTTTAATACAGTTTAAAAATCAGGAAGTTCAGGTAACAGAAAATGAGAAAGCTGCAGTAACCATAAATTATGCTTTCATTGTGAGTTATACCATGTAAGTTTATTTTTCAATCCAATGTATTGCGCGTCTTAGAAAATCACCTATTATCTGTGTATAATTGTGTCACAAGAAAATATGCTCATAATACTGTATCTTTGGAACTGATACCTCCTATTTTCATATTATTTGTAATAAGTGCTTCTTGTCCATATATTTCATATTTGCAACCTGAACAGCACTGAATTTTCTTTATGTCATTGATTGCATGTTGTTTGCCTGAACTTTTCTCAATAAAAATAAATTAAAAAAAAACCAAAAAAACATATAGGGGTCGATCACATTCCTTTAGAAAAGTTTATTTAATGATTTTTCTACAAGTTAATTTTTGTAGATAAATAATTTCATGAGCTTTTCTAAAATATTGTGATCGACCCCTTAGTAAGAAGCAAAATTAATTTGTTTTTAAAATGAAATACCCCTAACAAAACAGAACAATAATTCTTTCAGAACAATATTTCTGTAAAAGGAAATTAAAGTCAAAATTAAACTTTAATGGTTAAAATAGAGCGTGCAGTTTTAAGAGACTTTCCAATTTACTTTTATTATTAATTGTGTACAATCTTTTTGTACCAGCTCTAACTGAGCATGTGCAAGAGTTCAAAGGTTATACTTATTTGAGTCTGTGATTGGCTGATGGCTGTCACATGATACAGGGGGCTAGAAAATTTGAGTATTTTTTAAATTTGCCAGAAAAAAATTCTACTGCTTATTTAAAGTCATAGTGCTATTGCAGAGTCTTTTTATTCTGTACTTATTGATTATGCAGTTTGACTCTATTTAACTTTAGAGAATCAATGTAACAAGCAACAAAAGAATTAACATGAGATACAGTTGTATAGTAATAGTTAACCGCTGAAAAGAAACACAGATTTTACCTTAGGAATAGATAGTAAGTAGTGATGTCGCGATTTGATCACCGGCGAATAGTTCCCGGCGAACATAGCATGTTCACGTTCGCCGCGGCGGGCGAACATATGCGATGTTCGATCCACCCCCTATTCGTCATCATTGAGTAATACTTTGACCCTGTACCTCACAGTCAGCAGGCACATTCCAGCCAATCAGCAGCAGACCCTCCCTCCCAGACCCTCCTACCTCCTGGACAGCATCCATTTTAGATTAATTCGGAAGCTGCATTGTTAGTGAGAGGAGGGACAGTGTAGCTGCTGCTGATTTAGTAGGGAAATCTATAGCTAGGCCAGTGTATTCAGTGTCCACTACAGTCCTGAAGGACTCATCTGATCTCTGCTGTAAGGACAGCACCCCAAAAAGCCCTTTTTAGGGCTGCTTTTTTTTTCCTGTGTAATCCCATTGCAGTTACCTGCCTGCCAGCGTGTGTGTCAGGCTTACAGCGTATACTGTGCCCACTTGCCCAAAGCCAGCACTCATATCTGGTGTAACAGTAGTGTAGATTTAAAAAAAACAACACTTTTTTGACTGTTTTAAATAATAGCAGTCAGTTTCCTTCACACGTGTGCGTTTAAGTGCCTGCCTGCCAGGACACAGTGTCACCCCAGTGCAACTCATATCTGGTGTAACAGTAGTGTACATACCTGATGTTTTAAAGCACGTTATTCCAAACAATTTAGGAATGTTAGGTGATTTATGCCCTTTATGGATTAAAACCAGACTCTGCATCAACTATGTATTTTTCTATGGGAGTTTTGCCATGGATCCCCCTCCGGCATGCCACAGTCCAGGTGTTAATACCCTTGAAACAACTTTTCCATCACTATTGTGGCCAGAAAGAGTCCTTGTGGGTTTTAAAATTTGCCTGCCTATTGAAGTCTATGGCGGTTCGCCCGTTCGTGAACAGTTGTGGAAGTTCGCGTCCACCGTTGGCGAACGCAAAATTTTAGGTTTGCAATATCACTAATAGTAAGATGTAGCTCTAGAGCGAGTATCATAAATTGGCCTACAAGTAAATAGACCCTCATTTGTTTCTCTGTCTCATTCAATCTGTATAACTAGCTACACATGTGAACAAATTAGAGGGTCACCGTCACACTATCCTTTATTAACATGTTTTGCCTTAGTGTATGAGGTGCAGAGAACTGGATAATAAGAACATTAGAAAACTGACCAACTGGGCAATTACAAATGCATTCAACAATGAAAAAGGTTTAATAAATAGAATATATAACTGGTTTAATTTACTTATAACCAAATATCAAAACTTGCAGATTTTAAATAACTAACTACAGTAGTATAGGCAAATGGAAGGTATTAGAAAAAAAACTACATCAATGACCAACTGACCACATATTCAGTCAATCAGCACAAAATAGGGTGTGACGTGCTTAATTCAGTTGAGGCTGTCACACTGATCTGACTGGATGGACAGTCAGTCAGTCATGAATATTTATGAGTTAAGACTGCAGTAAAAAGTTGTATTTTCATCAATTTACTCCCATTCCAGTCATCCTGAGAACTATTTTGGTGACTAATTTCTAGGGTGATTGTGATGGGGTTAATATTGAGTATAAAGGGAATGTTTAAGCCTGAAACACTAAACACTAAAAATGTTTTGTTGTTTTGACAGACAAAACAAAATTGAACAGAATCTAGTCAATATTTCAATAACATGCCTCAAGATTACTTAGGCCTAGATTTAGAGTTGGGCGGTAGCCGTGAAAACCAGCGTTAGAGGCTCCTAACGCTGGTTTTGGGCTACCACTGGTATTTAGAGTCAGTCAGGAAAGGGTCTAATGCTCACTTTCCAGCCGCGACTTTTCCATACCGCAGATCCCCTTACGTCATTTGCGTATCCTATCTTTTCAATGGGATCTTTCTAACGCCGGTATTTAGAGTCGTGGCTGAAGTGAGCGTTAGAAATCAAACGACCAAACTCCAGCCGCAGAAAAAAGTCAGTAGTTAAGAGCTTTTTGGGCTAACGCCGGTTCATAAAGCTCTTAACTACTGTGCTCTACAGTACACTAACACCCATAAACTACCTATGTACCCCTAAACCGAGGCCCCCCCACATCGCCGCCGCTCGATTAAATTTTTTTAACCCCTAATCTGCCGACCGCCACCTACGTTATCCTTATGCACCCCTAATCTGCTGCCCCTAACACCGCCGACCTCTATATTATATTTATTAACCTCTAATCTGCCCCCCACAACATCGCCACCAGCTACCTATAATAATTAACCCCTAATCTGCCGACCGCAAAGCGCCGCCACCTACGTTATCCTTATGTACCCCTAATCTGCCGCCCCTAACACCGCCGACCCCTATATTTATTAACCCCTAATCTGCCCCCCACAACGTCGCCGCCACCTACCTACACTTATTAACCCCTAATCTGCTGAGCGGACCGCACCGCTATTATAATAAAGTTATTAACCCCTAATCCGCCTCACTCCCGCCTCAATAACCCTATAATAAATAGTATTAACCCCTAATCTGCCCTCCCTAACATCACAGACACCTAACTTCAAACATTAACCCCTAATCTGCCGACCGGAGCTCACCGCTATTCTAATAAATATTTTAACCCCTAAAGCTAATTCTAACCCTAACCCTAACACCCCCCTAAGTTAAATATAATTTTATTCTAACAAAATAAATTAACTCTTATTAAATAAATTATTCCTATTTAAAGCTAAATACTTACCTGTAAAATAAATCCTAATATAGCTACAATATAAATTATAATTATATTGTAGCTATTTTAGGATTAATATTTATTTTACAGGTAACTTTGTAATTTTTTTAACCAGGTACAATAGCTATTAAATAGTTAAGAACTATTTAATAGTTACCTAGTTAAAATAATTACAAAATTACCTGTAAAATAAATCCTAACCTAAGTTACAATTAAACCTAACACTACACTATCAATAAATAAATTAAATACAATTCCTACAAATAAATACAATTAAATAAACTAACTAAAGTACAAAAAATAAAAAAGAACTAAGTTACAAAAAATAAAAAAATATTTACAAACATTAGAAAAAAATTACCACAATTTTAAACTAATTACACCTACTCTAAGCCCCCTAATAAAATAACAAAGACCCCAAAATAAAAAAATGCCCTACCCTATTCTAAATTACAAAAGTTCAAAGCTCTTTTACCTTACCAGCCCTTAAAAGGACCTTTTGTGGGGCATGCCCCAAAGAATTCAGCTCTTTTGCCTCTAAAAAAACCCATACAATACCCCCCCCAACATTACAACCCACCACCCATATACCCCTAATCTAACTCAAACCCCCCTTAAATAAACCTAACACTAAGCCCCTGAAGATCTTCCTACCTTGTCTTCACTATGCCAGGTATCACCGATCGTTCCAGGCTCCGAAATCTTCATCCAAGCCCAAGCGGGGGATAGACATCCATCATCCGGTGGCTGAAGAGGTCCAGAAGAGGCTCCAAAATCTTCATCCTATCCGGGAAGAAGAGGCGATCCGGACCGGCAACCATCTTGATCCAAGCGGCATCTTCTATCTTCATCCGATGACGACCGGCTCCATCTTGAAGACCTCCACCGTGGACCCATCTTCTTCTTCCGACGACTTCCCGATGAATGACGGTTCCTTTAAGGGACGTCATCCAAGATGGCATCCCTTGAATTCAGATTGGCTGATAGGATTCTATCAGCCAATCGGAATTAAGGTAGGAAAATTCTGATTGGCTGATGGAATCAGCCAATCAGAATCAAGTTCAATCCGATTGGCTGATCCGATCAGCCAATCAGATTGAGCTCGCATTCTATTGGCTGATCGGAACAGCCAATAGAATGTGAGCTCAATCTGATTGGCTGATTGAACCAGCCAATCGGATTGAACTTGATTCTGATTGGCTGATTCCATCAGCCAATCAGAATTTTCCTACCTTAATTCCGATTGGCTGATAGAATCCTATCAGCCAATCGGAATTCGAGGGACGCCATCTTGGATGACGTCCCTTAAAGGAACCGTCATTCATCGGGAAGTCGTCAGAAGAAGAAGATGGGTCCGCGGTGGAGGTCTTCAAGATGGAGCCGGTCGTCATCGGATGAAGATAGAAGATGCCGCTTGGATCAAGATGGTTGCCGGTCTGGATCGCCTCTTCTTCCCGGATAGGATGAAGATTTTGGAGCCTCTTCTGGACCTCTTCAGCTGCCGGATGATGGTTGTCTAGCCCCCGCTTGGGCTTGGATGAAGATTTCGGAGCCTGGAACGATCGTTGATACCTGGCATAGTGAAGACAAGGTAGGAAGATCTTCAGGGGCTTAGTGTTAGGTTTATTTAAGGGGGGTTTGGGTTAGATTAGGGGTATGTGGGTGGTGGCTTGTAATGTTGGGGGGGTATTGTATGTTTTTTTTTACAGGCAAAAGAGCTGAATTCTTTGGAGCATGCCCCACAAAAGGTCCTTTTAAGGGCTGGTAAGGTAAAAGAGCTTTGAACTTTTGTAATTTAGAATAGGGTAGGGCATTTTTTTATTTTGGGGGTCTTTGTTATTTTATTAGGGGGCGTAGGTGTAATTAGTTTAAAATTGTTGTAATTTTTTTCTAATGTTTGTAAATATTTTTTAGTTTTTGTAACTTAGTTCTTTTTTATTTTTTGTACTTTATTTAGTTTATTTAATTGTATTTATTTGTAGGAATTGTATTTAATTTATTTATTGATAGTGTAGTGTTAGGTTTAATTGTAGATAATTGTAGATAGTTTATTTAATTTATTTATTGATAGTGAAGTGTTAGGTTTAATTGTAACTTAGGTTAGGATTTATTTTACAGGTAATTTTGTAATTATTTTAACTAGGTAACTATTAAATAGTTATTAACTATTTAATAGCTATTGTACCTGGTTAAAATAATTACAATGTTGCCTGTAAAATAAATATTAATCCTAAAATAGCTACAATATAATTATAATTTATATTGTAGCTATATTAGGGTATATTTTACAGGTATTTAACTTTAAATAGGAATAATTTATTTAATAAGAGTTAATTTATTTCGTTAGATTTAAATTATATTTAATTTAGGGGGGTGTTAGGGTTAAAGTTAGACTTAGCTTTAGGGGTTAATACATTTATTAGAGTAGCGATGAGCTCCTGTCGGCAGATTAGGGGTTAATATTTGAAGTTAGGTGTCGGCAATGTTAGGGAGGGCAGATTAGGGGTTAATACTATTTATTATAGGGTTATTGAGGCGGGAGTGAGGCGGATTAGGGGTTAATACATTTATTATAGTAGCGCTCAGGTCCGGTCGGCAGATTAGGGGTTAATAAATGTAGTTAGGTGGAGGCGACGTTGGGGGCGGCAGATTAGGGGTTAATAAATATAATATAGGGGTTGGCGATGTTAGGGCAGCAGATTAGGGGTACATAGGGATAATGTAGGTGGCGGGGGTGTACGGAGCGGCAGATTAGGGGTTAAAAATAATATGCAGGGGTCAGCGATAGCGGGGTCGGCAGATTAGGGGTTAATAAGTGTAAGGCTAGGGGTGTTTAGACTCGGGGTACATGTTAGAGTGTTAGGTGCAGACTTAGGAAGTGTTTCCCCATAGAAAACAATGGGGCTGCGTTAGGAGCTGAACGCGGCTTTTTTGCAGGTGTTAGGTTTTTTTTCAGCTCAAACAGCCCCATTGTTTTCTATGGGGGAATCGTGCACGAGCACGTTTTTTAAGCTGGCCGCGTCCGTAAGCACCGCTGGTATCAAGAGTTGAAGTTGCGGTAAATATGCTTTACGCTCCTTTTTTGGAGCCTAACGCAGCCATTCTGTGAACTCTAAATACCAGCGGTATTTAAAAGGTGCGGCCAGAAAAAAGCACGCGTAGCTAACGCACCCCTTTGGCGGCAAAACTCTAAATCTAGGCGTTAGTTTTTATGTGAGCTAACCTGACTGTGTTAAAACCTAAATCGTGAAATACAAAAAATTAACATTTTACATTCTTATGTTCTTCACATAGGGCAAGATAACAAGTAGCGATTTATGAGTTTTCCGTGCGCGATGTGGTCTTTTCACAATTAATTTCCTTTGTGCAGGTTAACAAATCGTGAAAAATTGTGGTTGTACGCGCACATTCGCCTTTTACGCAGCAATCCTTTCCACGCTCGAAGAGCTGTAGTAAACAGCTTTGCACAACAAAAAAGTTTCACAAAACACTTCAAAAATAGATTATAAAGTACAGTTACACTTATTAACACTGTCATAAAATTATTTAAAAAATAATTATTGCACACAAAAGTTACAAGGGCTCAAAGATACGAAATCCTGGGTGTAGGGATTTTACATTGACATACATACACATATATAGAGAAATGTTTAACTAAGGAGATAAGGAAAAGATTTCACATTACAATCTTATGCATAAACAATATCTCAGAGGGATTTTCAAAGAAATTTGCGCATATAGATCTCGAGATATCTAGACAGATAGATAGATAGATAGATAGATATAGATATATATATATATATATATATATATATATATATATATATATATACACACAGTATATATTCATATACATATCTAGCAAAAAATAGATATATTTGTCCAAAAATCATCACATATATAGAGAAATATTTATTTAGAAAGAAAAAGATGTTCTGTTGCAAAAACATTTTTGCAATATGAAATATTCGCATTTTCATGTACTTTTTTTTTTAGGAGAATACGTCAAGGGCTTTGCGCAACAGATTAGGGTTTTTGTGTGTTTTTTTGTGTTTTTTTTTTTCTATTTGTCCATTAACTTTTATGGGGAATATGTGAATGCGCACGTGCTTTCGCTATTTGCTTTATGTGGCTTAACGCACACGCAAAATAAGTTATTTCTCAACTTGTAATAGCTGCACAACCCCAAATGCGAAAAAGCCATAACGCGCGCAGAGTTTTTGCAACTGATTTTCCTCTCGACTTGCCCATAGAAAATAATGTATTAAGCCACATTAAACATTGTAACGCCCCCTGCTGGTCAGAAAATTCTGGGGGATTGACAAATGGCACTTTAGTTAGCAGAGCACGTGAAAAAGCATTTGCAGCTTCTTAAATGGAGCCCTATGTATTGACTTGTAGCAATCTAAAAATCTAACTTTCAGACATTCATTTGTATAGAAATTAGACACTTTTTATCTTGTATGAAAAAAACCCTCTCAATTTGGGAAACTGCAAAAAATATGAAAAATAGGAAAATTAATATATCCATTAAAATAGGTGTTTACTCGTCAGTAGTTTTCTATAACAGTAAATGTGCTTTTACCAAAGATTTCCTCTTTGTATATATTTATCTGCCTATCAACGTATAATGTTATGTAGGTCTTAAGCAGCACCTACTCTAAATCAGAAAGTGAATTGAACTGACCTGAAATCTCTTTATCAAAAACAAATTTAATCCCACATGATTGCGCAATTTCTTAACTCAACATGAAATTATTAAGAAAATGTTTAAATTGTAAATGTTTTACAATTAAGTGTGAATGAGAACTGATAGAATTAATGCTTGCAAACCAGTTATGCGTGAACACTTCAGAAACAAAAAATATATAAAATAATTCAATGTTTTAATGAAAGACCACTGTTCTGCATACATGAAGAATAAATAAATATATATTTAGTAACATTTACAAAGTAAAAAACTTACAGTAATTAAAGTTAAAATGTGCAACTGTTCAGGTTAAAATGGAGCTGTATGTATTATGGTCTAGATTACAAGCGGATCCCTATTGATAGTACAGGGTGCTCAATTAATATCGCAGGACAGCGTTAAAATTAGCGTACAATCTGGTATTACAAATCCATGGTAATTAAAAAATGTAAAAAAATGTTTTACGTGGCTGACATCCCTTTAGTGTACCCTATACTTTCAATGGATCGCACGGCTGCACTAAACATTGCTCATGTTGCAATTTGAAAGTTATGTGTTGCGTACAACCTCAATACTTAACAGCGCTAAAAAAGTTAGTGCAACTTAAGCCCTGAAGTACAATGTTAGGGCAACAATAAAAGTATTACGAAACACGTTAACATATTAAAATATATTATGACACTATATATATATATATATATATATATATATATATATAAATAAAATGTATGTTTATGGTTGAAATAAATGTATAAAAAGTGCTTATAACACTATATAACAAGGTGTTTGACTGTGAAGGGCTAAAAGGATGTCTAAAATATCAATCTGTACACAATATACACTCACCGGTCACTTTATTAGGTACACCTGTTCGATTGCTTGGTAACACAAATTGCTAATCAGCCAATCACATGGCAGCAATTCAATTAATTTAGGCATCTAGACATGGTGAAGATGACTTGCTGAAGTTCAAACTGAGCATCAGAATGGGGAAGAAAGGGGATTTAAGTGACTTTGAACGTGGCATGGTTGTTGGTGCCAGACGGGCTGGGCTTGGCTGAGTATTTTAAAAACTTCTGATCTACTGGGATTTTTATGCACAACCATCTCTAGTGTTTACAGAGAATGGTGAGAAAAAGAGAAAATATCCAGTGAGTGGTATTTGTGTGGATGAAAATGCCTTGTTGATGTCAGAGGTCAGAGGAGAATGGGCAGACTGATTCAAGATGATAGAAAGGCAACAGTATTTCAAATAACCACTTGTTACAACCAAGGTATGCAGAATACCATCTCTAGATGCACAACACGTCAAACCTTGAAGCAGATGGGCTACAGCAGCAGAAGACTACACTGGGTGCCACTCCTGTCAGCTAATAACAGGAAACTGAGGCTACAATTTGCACAGGCTCACCAAAATTGGAAAATAGTCGAACCTTGAAGCAGATGGGCTACAGCAGCAGAAGACTACACTGGGTGCCACTCCTGTCAGCTAATAACAGGAAACTGAGGCTACAATTTGCACAGGCTCACCAAAATTGGAAAATAGAAGATTGGAAAAACATTGTCTGGTCTGATGAGTCTCGGTTTCAGCTGCGACATTCAGATGGTAAGGTCAGAATTTATTGTAAACAACATGAAAACATGGATAAATCCTGCATTGTATCAACTGTTCAGGCTGCTGGTGGTGGTGTAATGGTGTGGGGGATATTTTCTTGGCACACTTTGGACCCCTTAGTACCAATTGAGCATCCTTTAAATGCCACGGCCTTTAAATGCCAGTGTACCCATCTTCTGATGGCTACTTCCAGCAGGATAATACACCAGGTCGCAAAGCTCAAATCATCTCAAACTGGTTTCTTGAACATGACAATGAGTTCACTGTACTCCAATGGCCTCCACAGTCACCATATCTAAATCCAATAGAGCACCTTTGGGATGTGGTGGAATGGGAGATTCGCATCATGAATGTGCAGCCGACAAATCTGCAGCAACTGTGTGATGTTATGTCAATATGGACCAAAATGTCTGAGAAATGTTTCCAATACCTTGTTGAATCTATGCCATAAAAAAATTAAGGGAGTTCTGAAGGCAAAATGGGGTCCAACCCGGTACTAGCACAAAACAATCTTTTACTGTGAAAGTAGTGACGTTTCGAGGACAGTGCATCCCCTTCCTCAGATACTCTGTCCCTGAAACGTCACTACTTTCACAGTAGAAGATTGTTTTTGGAAAGACCAGAGAGTGCCAGTTTTGTGTTCAGCTATATTCAATTACACTAGCACCCTGGCAGTTGATATACTGAGGCATATTTAAGAAATGTCTTGCGGACCTGATCCGACAGTGCGGATCAGGTCCGCAAGACATCTCTGAATGCGGAGAGCAATACGCTCTCCGCATTTAACATTGCACCAGAAGCTCACAAGAGCTGCTGGTACAACGCCGCCCCCTGCAGACTCGCGGCCAATGGGCCGCCAGCAGGGGGTGTCAATCAACCCGATCGTACTCGATCACGTTGAATTGTTGCGATTCCTGTCCAACCTGCTCAGAGCAGGCGGACAGGGTTATGGAGCAGCAAAGATAGATCATCCTTTTTAGTACCCATTCCCCATTTTTGTATAATCAACAGTTATATTAATATACTTTTTTACCTCTGTGATTACCTTGTATCTAAGCCTCTGTAGATTGCCCCTTTATCTCAGGGCTGTTTACAACTTGGATTTTAGCCAATCAGTGCTGACTCATTTCTAATTCACATGAGTGAGCACAGTGTTTTTTATATGGTACACATTAACTAGCTCTACACCTGTGCAAAGTAAATTCTTTGTGCACCCTTGGAAAATTTAGAAATATACCATTAGATATAGAGTAATTTGCACAACCAAATAAAGTGTTTATATGCTACACTGTCCCTGTGGAAAACCCAATATGACCATCGTACTCGCATGGCTAAACACCGGTCTGCTAGAAGTAGTGCACTTAATAAGGGCAGTGGGGAGCAGACAGTGGCTAGACATTTTGTGACACACAAACATGCAGTTTAAGACCTAAGATACATTATAATAGATCATGTCCCCCCACTAAATAGTGGTGGTAATAGGGGAAAATGCTTCTACATATGGAGTCAAAGTGGATTTTTATATTGGATACTTTGGTTCATATATATATAATAAGATTCATAACACTCTAAAAAAGAATTTCAATAATATTTTGGCAATACTATTTTGTGAATTAAAAAAATAAAAAATAGTAGTATATGAAGATGTTAGTTCATATATTTCCACTGTACTTTTTTGATAGGTTAATATATGATATTACCTGAGAGTTGCTATGTTAGGTCTCTCATGTAAAGCACATTGTAAAGCTATATTGCCTTCTTTTCCTTTAACATTTTATACTTTTCAAGTAGCTATAGCTTGTGTTATGGTATGTGGTATGTATAAGGTCATTCTTGTCTATAGTATGTGGTATGTATAAGGTCATTCTTGTCTATGGTATGTGGTATGTATAAGGTCATTTTTGTCTATGGTGTGTGGTATGTATAAGGTCATTCTTGTCTATGGTGTGTGGTATGTATAAAGTCATTCTTGTCTATGGTGTGTGGTATGTATAAGGTTATTCTTGTCTATGGTATGTGGTATGTATAAGGTCATTCTTGTCTATGGTGTGTGGTATGTATAAAGTCATTCTTGTCTATGGTGTGTGGTATGTATAAGGTTATTCTTGTCTATGGTATGTGGTATGTATAAGGTCATTCTTGTCTATGGTGTGTGGTATGTATAAGGTCATTCTTGTCTATGGTGTGTGGTATGTATAAGGTCATTCTTGTCTATGGTATGTGGTATGTATAAGGTCATTTTTGTCTATGGTATAAGGTCATTCTTGTCTATGGTATGAGTTTAGACATATGAATGCACTTAAACCAAGGATGTACAGATTCCTTTTTTTTTGGTTTAAGAACAAACACCTTAACAGGTAGATGCTCATGAAGAGAGCTGACCTGAAATACTCCAGGGGTATAGCTTGAATCACTTGATGTAAATGTGAGACAAGTTGGTTCCTCAGGAGGTACTTCAAAAAGAGCTGTTTATGTGCCAATTGTATAATCTCAACTCATTTTAATCTTGTAATCAAAATGTGTACATTATAGGGTCAGTAAAACTTTTAAAAAAAAACATATTTAGTTTGTCTCTTGTTTTTTTTATTGCTTAAATCCTTAGGTTTTGTTAGGGTATATATACCTCCGAGTCCCCTGACTCCGCTAAGCATGCTCTTTTTTTTTTTCTTCTCTGCCTTCTAAGATTTAGGGTGTGGTACAGCCAATGATAAGACTCACACTGAGTATCTTACTGATAATGCCTGTCAGCCCAGCTTTCCAAAGCAAACAGGGCACATATTTGGCTTGTGAGCATCTTGTCAAAACGGATAATTTATAAATATCTGATGGGCAATCCACTATTTACATTACAGTCAGTGGAAGAGGGCGGAGAGTGAGCAGGTTTACCATATATTCCTCAGGAAGCCAGGAAGATAGAGAGGAAAAGGGTGTGCACCCAACAGATTAAACTACCGGTAGCCTCCCAATAGGCTGTGCAGCCCACTTCTGTAAAAAGAGATGTGATTGAAAAGGCACTCACTAAGTAAAAAAAGAAAATCAATGTCTCTTTATTTAAAATGTGCTTTTTGCTTAAGTCATAGTGGTAATCTTCAAAGATATCTTAACAAAATAGCTATGTGGCACTGCTAATATATTAACAGTGACATCATTTAAATAGTTTTTGACTAAATAATCAGTGATCAGTGTATGACTTAATATATTTTGTTGCATTATAATAGGCTAATTCTGGGCTAGTTTACAAGTGGAGCACAAAATTGCACTTTGGTGAGCTCGATATTTCCGTTCCACTCAGTAATATCAGCCCACAAATATGTGGGCTGGTATTACAAGTTGAGCACAATATGAATTCAAACTCGCGCTGGCAATACAAGAAGCTTGGCACTCAAGAGTGCTCTTCCATAGGCTCCAATAAGTGCTATGTTTTGATATCGATATACACGGCACAGAACCTAGCACAGGTAAGGGGGTAAGTTGCGCAGTGTTGGGCAGCAAAGTTTAAATAATTATGTATATGAGTACAGTATATTTAAATGGACATAAAAAAAACTTTGGATAGACAAAATACAATAATATGTACTTTAATTACTTTACCTGCAAATTTATACTTCAGTGCCTCGCCATTAACCCTTTCTTTTAAGTTTCCGAATTGTACAGCTCTAACTCCCCCCACACAATTCCTTCTATGGCTGTATCTATATCTACCTTTGATTTGGCAGAATGCAAGACTTTAACGCTCATTATTTGCTGGAGCATGCCTAGAAGCAAAAAAGCTGCTGTGAACTCAGTTGAAATACAATGCCTGTGTTTCTGATGCTAAACACTGGGGGGGGGATCAGACTCCTCCAGACAGCATGGCTATGGCACTTATTTTTGCTTATTTTTGAAAATGATATTAAAATACTTGTCAGCAATTTTTGAACAATTTTCTTATGCAAACTATTTTTACTTAATTAGCACTTTTAGAATATGCACATATTTCAACATGTTTTATGGCACTTTAAATGTTTATGTTTACATACACATATTAACACACACATATATAAATATGTATATATATATATATATATTTGCATACAAAGAGAGAAGCGCTCTACCAGGAACGAACAACAGCTCATTAGCTAGTTCTATGGCGATTTACCACCCGGAAGCAGCCTCTTTTAGACCAGTGTGCTTTTCACAAAGGAAAACTTTCCTTAAGCATATCAGTCTGATCCCGCCATGTAAGGTCAGTCCAGCCCCGAAATACCAGGCAATTCTCCTCTGAACAAGGAACATGACAACCCCAGACGATCGTTTCGGCCTCTTATGGGCCTCGTCAGTGAGGTGCAGCCACATTCCTCTAAGCACACTGGGCAAGGAGTCCACGTCTGGTTTCCCCCATCACCCATAGGGAGACTTCCCCAGGGTCATATTAATTTGCATACAAAGAGAGAAGCGCTCTACATATATATAAATATAATATATATATATATTTACAGTTTTAACACAGTCCCCATAGACCAGTATGTAAAGTCACTTTTCAGTGCCATTCAATTTCTAACACCCCACATCCCCTCACTTTAACCCTTTATAATTGCTTTGTTCAATTATTTAAAAAAAATAAAATAAAGATGCTAATCATTTTTTTAAAAGAAATAGTACACTTTATTTTGGGGTAAATTGGGGGACATTTATTTAATTAACCAGAGGTCTGACCTCTGGTTAATGAATTTGAGTGCAAAGTGCTACCACAAGCTCGTGGTAGCATTAACCAGCCACTTGTAATGGCTGGTTATTTAACATGCGCCCATAAATGGGCAAATTTGCCCCTTTACTGACGCACATTAAATTAGTGCTCCACTTGTAATCTGGCCCTATATGGGATAATATTTTTAAAAAAATGATCTTGTAAATAGTTGCATGTTTCATGACCCTTTAAATAATTGCAGCCCTTTAAAAAATGTTGTCTACAAATGAATTCCCTTTGAAATATATTTTACATCTTTGCTTTGCTTCAATAGCGAAAGGTTTGCTTTGTACCAATGGGTATTTCAAGGTGCTCTACTGTAGAATTCCAATGTCATACTAAACTATACCTAAGATAATTATTTTGCTGTTTCAGATCCAGATCTTCCCTCTGTTAATCAATGAGTACAAATAACATAGTGTCTGCTTATCTTCTGTTCCTGGATGTTATGTATGACTTACTTAGTATAATAAACAGAGTCTTTATATCTAGAAGACAGAATGTGCTAATTACTGGAAGATGGATTTTAGCAATCATTGACTTCTTATTATGGAAAACATACATACATTGTTAAACTTAATGGTAAAATACTCACCAAGGAATTGAAAACAAATATAAACAGCAGTATGAAATATATATATTTTTTTATTATATTGTTTAAATATATACCATTCTTTGGTTGACAGATAAGATTACACTGTAATTTTATTGCATAAACATAACTCCCTGGTTAACAAAATAGATATTGTGTTCCCTCTGCCATTATCATAATGCTTACAAAAAAAAAAAAAAAAAAAAGATTACTGTTTTACTTTTCTCTATAAAAACTGTTTCCTAATTATATGTTCATGATTTAAACTATAACTCTGCAGCTGTAGAGAGAACACTGGAATATTTCAAGTAGAGATGCATAAATTCTACCTATAAGTTAACCTAAACTGGTTTTAATTTAGTGAATTTGGGAAAATCTGTATTCTTTAACAAAAAAATATCGGCTAGATTTGGAGTTTTGTCGGTAACGACCCGAAAAACTAACGCCGGCTTTTTTCTGGCCGCAGCATAAAAATAACTCTGGTATTGAGAGTCCACATAAAGGCTGCGTTAGGCTCCAAAAAAGGAGCGTAGAGCATTTTTAACGCAGCTTCAACTCTCGATACCAGAGTTGCTTACGCAAGCGGCCAGCCTCAAAAACGTGCTCATGCACGATTTCCCATAGGAAACAATGGGGCAGTTTAAGCTGAAAAAAAACCTAACACCTGCAAAAAAGCCGCGTTAAGCTCCTAACGCAGCCCCATTGTTTGCTATGGGGAAACACTTCCTACGTCTGCACCTAACACTTTAACATGTACCC
Organism: Bombina bombina; assembly: GCF_027579735.1. Taxonomy (NCBI): domain Eukaryota; kingdom Metazoa; phylum Chordata; class Amphibia; order Anura; family Bombinatoridae; genus Bombina; species Bombina bombina. The sequence continues at coordinate 280,503,682 of NC_069502.1, forward strand.
CGAGTCTAAACACCCCTAACCTTACACTTATTAACCCCTAATCTGCCGCCCCCGCTATCGCTGACCCCTGCATATTATTATTAACCCCTAATCTGCCGCTCCGTAAACCGCCGCTACTTACATTATCCTTATGTACCCCTAATCTGCTGCCCTAACATCGCCGACCCCTATATTATATTTATTAACCCCTAATCTGCCCCCCTCAACGTCGCCTCCACCTGCCTAAACTTATTAACCCCTAATCTGCCGACCGGACCTGAGCGCTACTATAATAAAGTTATTAACCCCTAATCCGCCTCACTAACCCTATAATAAATAGTATTAACCCCCAATCTGCCCTCCCTAACATCGCCGACACCTAACTTCAATTATTAACCCCTAATCTGCCGACCGGAGCTCACCGCTATTCTAATAAATGTATTAACCCCTAAAGCTAAGTCTAACCCTAACACTAACACCCCCCTAAGTTAAATATAATTTAAATCTAACGAAATTAATTAACTCTTATTAAATAAATTATTCCTATTTAAAGCTAAATACTTACCTGTAAAATAAATCCTAATATAGCTACAATATAAATTATAATTATATTATAGCTATTTTAGGATTAATATTTATTTTACAGGTAACTTTGTATTTATTTTAACCAGGTACAATAGCTATTAAATAGTTAAGAATAATTTAATAGCTAAAATAGTTAAAATAATTACAAATTTACCTGTAAAAGAAATCCTAACCTAAATTACAATTAAACCTAACACTATACTATCAATAAATTAATTAAATAAACTACCTACAATTACCTACAATTAACCTAACACTACACTATCAATAAATTAATTAAATACAATTCCTACAAATAAATACAATTAAATAAACTTGCTAAAGTACAAAAAATAAAAAAGAACTAAGTTACAAAAAATAAAAAAATATTTACAAACATAAGAAAAATATTACAACAATTTTAAACTAATTACACCTACTCTAAGCCCCCTAATAAAATAACAAAGACCCCCAAAATAAAAAAATGCTCTACCCTATTCTAAATAACTAAAGTTCAAAGCTCTTTTACCTTACCAGCCCTGAACAGTGCCCTTTGCGGGGCATGCCCCAAGAAGTTCAGCTCTTTTGCCTGTAAAAAAAAAAACATACAATACCCAAGCCCCCCAACATTACAACCCACCACCCACATACCCCTAATCTAACCCAAACCCCCCTTAAATAAACCTAACACTAAGCCCCTGAAGATCTTCCTACCTTGTCTTCACCTCACCGGGTTCAACGATCTGTCCAGAAGAGCTCCTCCGATGTCCTGATCCAAGCCCAAGTGGGGGGCTGAAGAGGTCCATGATCCGGATGAAGTCTTCATCCAAGCGGGAGCTGAAGAGGTCCATGATCCGGATGAAGTCTTCATCCAAGCGGGAGCTGAAGAGGTCCATGATCCGGATGAAGTCTTCTATCAACGGCATCTTCAATCTTCTTTCTTCCGGATCCATCTTGCAGACCTCCGACGCGGAACATCCTGCTGGCCCGACGGACTAACGACGAATGACGGTTCCTTTAAGGGACGTCATCCAAGATGGCGTCCCTCGAATTCCGATTGGCTGATAGGATTCTATCAGCCAATCGGAATTAAGGTAGGAATATTCTGATTGGCTGATGGAATCAGCCAATCAGAATCAAGTTCAATCCGATTGGCTGATCCAATCAGCCAATCAGATTGAGCTCGTATTCTATTGGCTGATCGGAACAGCCAATAGAATGCGAGCTCAATCTGATTGGCTGATTGGATCAGCCAATCGGATTGAACTTGATTCTGATTGGCTGATTCCATCAGCCAATCAGAATATTCCTACCTTAATTCCGATTGGCTGATAGAATCCTATCAGCCAATCGGAATTCGAGGGACGCCATCTTAGATGATCCGGAAGATGGATCCGGAAGAAAGAAGATTGAAGATGCCGTTGATAGAAGACTTCATCCGGATCATGGACCTCTTCAGCTCCCGCTTGGATGAAGACTTCATCCGGATCATGGACCTCTTCAGCTCCCACTTGGATGAAGACTTCATCCGGATCATGGACTTCTTCAGCCCCCCGCTTGGGCTTGGATCAGGACATCGGAGGAGCTCTTCTGGACAGATCGTTGAACCCGGTGAGGTGAAGACAAGGTAGGAAGATCTTTAGGGGCTTAGTGTTAGGTTTATTTAAGGGGGGTTTGGGTTAGATTAGGGGTATGTGGGTGGTGGGTTGTAATGTTGGGGGGCTTGGGTATTGTATGTTTTTTTTTACAGGCAAAAGAGCTGAACTTCTTGGGGCATGCCCCGCAAAGGGCCCTGTTCAGGGCTGGTAAGGTAAAAGAGCTTTGAACTTTAGTTATTTAGAATAGGGTAGAGCATTTTTTTATTTTGGGGGTCTTTGTTATTTTATTAGGGGGCTTAGAGTAGGTGTAATTAGTTTAAAATTGTTGTAATATTTTTCTTATGTTTGTAAATATTTTTTTATTTTTTGTAACTTAGTTCTTTTTTATTTTTTGTACTTTAGCAAGTTTATTTAATTGTATTTATTTGTAGGAATTGTATTTAATTAATTTATTGATAGTGTAGTGTTAGGTTAATTGTAGGTAATTGTAGGTAGTTTATTTAATTAATTTATTGATAGTATAGTGTTAGGTTTAATTGTAACTTAGGTTAGGATTTCTTTTACTGGTAAATTTGTAATTATTTTAACTATTTTAGCTATTAAATAGTTCTTAACTATGTAATAGCTATTGTACCTGGTTAAAATAAATACAAAGTTACCTGTAAAATAAATATTAATCCTAAAATAGCTATAATATAATTATAATTTATATTGTAGCTATATTAGGATTTATTTTACAGATAAGTATTTAGCTTTAAATAGGAATAATTTATTTAATAAGAGTTAATTAGTTTCGTTAGATGTAAATTATATTTAACTTAGGGGGGTGTTAGTGTTAGGGTTAGACTTAGCTTTAGGGGTTAATATATTTATTAGAATAGCGGTGAGCTCCGGTCGGCAGATTAGGGGTTAATAATTGAAGTTAGGTGTCGGCGATGTTAGGGAGGGCAGATTAGGGGTTAATACAATTTATTATAGGGTTAGTGAGGCGGATTAGGGGTTAATAACTTTATTATAGTAGCGCTCAGGTCCGGTCAGCAGATTAGGGGTTAATAAGTGTAGGCAGGTGGAGGCAACATTGTGGGGGCAGGTTAGGGGTTAATAAATATAATACAGGGGTCGGCGGTGTTAGGGGCAGCAGATTAGGGGTACATAAGGATAACCTAGGTGGCGGTCGGCAGATTAGGGGTTAAAAAAAATTATTCGAGTGACAGCGATGTGGGGGGACCTCGGTTTAGGGGTGCATAGGTAGTTTATGGGTGTTAGTGTACTTTAGAGCACAGTAGTTAAGAGCTTTATAAACCGGCGTTAGCCCAGAAAGCTCTTAACTACTGACTTTTTTCCTGCGGCTGGAGTTTTGTCGTTAGATGTCTAACGCTCACTTCAGAAACGACTCTAAATACCGGAGTTAGAAAGATCCCATTGAAAAGATAGGATACGCAATTTACGTAAGGGGATCTGCGGTATGGAAAAGTTGCGGATGAAAAGTGAGCGTTAGATCCTATTTTGAGTGACTCCAAATACCGGCGGTAGCCTAAAACCAGCGTTAGGAGCCTCTAACGCTGGTTTTCACGGCTAACGCCAAACTCCAAATCTAGGTCTATGTTTCTTACTTTTTTTTTTTTTTTAAATGTTTAAGATATGCAAACACACCCTTGTAAAACATTAAAAAATTTGTTTTAGAACAAAAAACAATAGCTGAGGATATATAAAAAAGTGCTCTAATATATGGAAGGGATTATATCCTATCTAATCTCTGCAAAGTATGAATGAGTACAGTGACTTAAATAAAAGGTTTATTTAACCCTAGACGTAAAACTACATTTCAGCAATACATTTAAAATAGACAAAGATGAACAAATAATATAATGTTGTGGCCACAATTTTTATAACATATATAAAATGTATGGTAGTACCCAATTTATAAGGGTCAGTATGGGTATACCGGATACCCAAAAATCAGTTTAAAGATCTCATTTAAAAACATAACATATGCTACACAAAAGTGCTATGAACAGTGTATATTAATACATAAAAAATAAACTTGAATTAAATTAGCAATACATAGAGATACAATATCTCAGAACATATATCGGATACAATTATATCAGTGCATGTAACAAATAGCAATATTCAGCATATAATGTAATTCTACCAACATTTACTACATATGCAGAATATAATTAAAATGAACCAATATATATCTATCCCTAAGACTCTAGATCATTGAGTCATATCTAGTTAATTTATATTTGCATTTAATGTGGAAATTATATATATCCTTCCTACAGGGAGTGCAGAATTATTAGGCAAATGAGTATTTTGACCACATCATCCTCTTTATACATGTTGTCTTACTCCAAGCTGTATAGGCTCGAAAGCCTACTACCAATTAAGCATATTAGGTGATGTGCATCTCTGTAATGAGAAGGGGTGTGGTCTAATGACATCAACACCCTATATCAGGTGTGCATAATTATTAGGCAACTTCATTTCCTTTGGCAAAATGGGTCAAAAGAAGGACTTGACAGGCTCAGAAAAGTCAAAAATAGTGAGATATCTTGCAGAGGGATGCAGCACTCTTAAAATTGCAAAGCTTCTGAAGCGTGATCATCGAACAATCAAGCGTTTCATTCAAAATAGTCAACAGGGTCGCAAGAAGCGTGTGGAAAAACCAAGGCGCAAAATAACTGCCCATGAACTGAGAAAAGTCAAGCGTGCAGCTGCCAAGATGCCACTTGCCACCAGTTTGGCCATATTTCAGAGCTGCAACATCACTGGAGTGCCCAAAAGCACAAGGTGTGCAATACTCAGAGACATGGCCAAGGTAAGAAAGGCTGAAAGACGACCACCACTGAGCAAGACACACAAGCTGAAACGTCAAGACTGGGCCAAGAAATATCTCAAGACTGATTTTTCTAAGGTTTTATGGACTGATGAAATAAGAGTGAGTCTTGATGGGCCAGATGGATGGGCCCGTGGCTGGATTGGTAAAGGGCAGAGAGATCCAGTCCGACTCAGACGCCAGCAAGGTGGAGGTGGAGTACTGGTTTGGGCTGGTATCATCAAAGATGAGCTTGTGGGGCCTTTTCGGGTTGAGGATGGAGTCAAGCTCAACTCCCAGTCCTACTGCCAGTTTCTGGAAGACACCTTCTTCAAGCAGTGGTACAGGAAGAAGTCTGCATCCTTCAAGAAAAACATGATTTTCATGCAGGACAATGCTCCATCACACGCGTCCAAGTACTCCACAGCGTGGCTGGCAAGAAAGGGTATAAAAGAAGAAAATCTAATGACATGGCCTCCTTGTTCACCTGATCTGAACCCCATTGAGAACCTGTGGTCCATCATCAAATGTGAGATTTACAAGGAGGGAAAACAGTACACCTCTCTGAACAGTGTCTGGGAGGCTGTGGTTGCTGCTGCACGCAATGTTGATGGTGAACAGATCAAAACACTGACAGAATCCATGGATGGCAGGCTTTTGAGTGTCCTTGCAAAGAAAGGTGGCTATATTGGTCACTGATTTGTTTTTGTTTTGTTTTTGAATGTCAGAAATGTATATTTGTGAATGTTGAGATGTTATATTGGTTTCACTGGTAAAAATAAATAATTGAAATGGGTATATATTTGTTTTTTTTTAAGTTGCCTAATAATTATGCACAGTAATAGTCACCTGCACACACAGATATCCCCCTAAAATAGCTAAAACTAAAAACAAACTAAAAACTACTTCCAAAAATATTCAGCTTTGATATTAATGAGTTTTTTGGGTTTATTGAGAACATGGTTGTTGTTCAATAATAAAATGAATCCTCAAAAATACAACTTGCCTAATAATTCTGCACTCCCTGTATAGTCAATCCATCTAGGAACACAATAACAATATTAATAAAATAAATGATATATACTATTTCTACTAATAAAGATAATATTGATAAGTCGGTAGAATTTACAAAGTTGTTTATGTAGCTAGAATTTCCAATAAGTTTTCACATTTGTAAAGCAGGCATTTATTCATCTGCCAATAACTTATAAGTAAAAATCCGAATCCCTGTGTATTTTAAGTATACATCACTGTATGCAATATTCTTGAGAACAAGGGATTTATCAGATAAGTACAAAAATATTTTGTAAAGCAGATATTTATTCATCTGCTAATAACTTATAAGAAAAAAAATCGAATCCCTGTATATTATAAGCAAATATCACTGTATGCAATATTCTTGCGAATAAGGAATTCATCAGACATATGCAAAGACACTTTGTAATTGTATAAAACTGCCCGCTAAGTAGAATCATATTATGCTACCAATATCTCCCCAAAAAAAAAAAACAATTAAATAATTTTTAAACTGAAGTGAATATAAGAATCGTGGGTGAAACATACGAGTGATTGCAAATGTATAAAAAGGATGAAACTACTTCCCACAAATTATCTTGATAAAGGCATTTCAGTGCCGAAACGCATAGAGGTTGATTTGTGGACACTATCTGTACTGAGGTTAATATACCCCACAAAGGAGAAGCCGTGGAAGTGATCCTCTGATAGGCAATACAAGAGTCAGGTGACCAAGCTGTGAGATTGAGGCAGTGAAGATGCTGTGAGCATCCCGCCACACACGGAGAACACCGTTAGCGAGGAACACAGCTAGGTAAGTCTGCCACACAGCAGAACACAAACTGACAAGCCTGGACAGAGATTCGACAATACTTACCATCAAAACACCTCACAGGTCAGGCACTATCAGTCTATGATATCATGGGACACTTTCTTAACTGTTCCTAAAACAGAACTTTCACTTGGCACAAATTCTATATGGTATAAACCTACCTCCCATTAAGCTATCCTCTACACATTGTGGACGATCGATGTGTTCTTAAACATCACATCACTGAAGTGAAAATAAGAGAGATATCTATCGTTTTATTAATATTTGTATACACAGAGACATAATTAAATCTCTATGGGAACATTTAGAGACACCATTTTTTGAATCACTAATTCACTCTAAATCACCATATGTTTTTCTTTGTTTGATACATTGGGAAACCACACAGGATTTACAAGGAGATTTGGAAACATTGTTACATTTTAATCTGCATTTTTTTGAAACCTGATGAATTTTCTACTTAGCAGCATGCTGCCCATATACATTATATGCTGAATATTTGTTACTTGCACTGATATAATTGAATCCAATATATGGTTTGAGATATTGTATCTCTATGTATTACTAATTTAATTCAAGTTTATTTTTTATGTATTAATATACACTTTTCTTAGCACTTTTGTGTAGCATATGTTATGTTTTTAAAAGAGATCTTTAAACTGATTTTTGGGTATCCGGTATACCCATACTGACCCTTATAAATTGGGTACTACCATACATTTTATATATGTTATAAAGTTTGTGGCCACAACATTATATTATTTGTTCATCTTATTATTTGTTCATCTTTGTCTATTTGAAATGTATTGTTGAATTGTATTTTTACTTCTTAGGTTAAATAAACCTTTTATTTACGTCACTGTACTCATTCATACTTTGCAGATGAGATAGGATATATTCTCTTACATATATTAGAGCACTTTTTTTTATATATCCTCAGCTTTCATTAGCACCACTCAACTATTGTTTTTTGTTCTAAATCACTATTCCAACCGTGGGCAGAGATCACAGTATAATTTATGAGTGGCACAGAGGATTACACTAGGCCCAGATATTTTGCTAAATTTGATTTTACAAAGTTTTCTCAGTATGCTGGGATTAGGAGCCTTTAATTGGATTTTGTTACCCACAGATGTTAATATGAGCTACAAATGCGTATAGTCTCCCTAATACTCAGTTCTATAAACTAAAAAAGAATATATTTATATTGGTAGATTTATTAAATGTCGGACGGACATGATCCGCTGTAGCAGATCATCTCCGCTGACATCGCTAAATGCAGACAGCATGTACAGTATTTGAATGGAAAGGCTATATTGTATATAAACACACACACACAAATATATATATATATATATATATATATATATATGAAATACAATTTAGAAAAGGTAGGATTGAACTTATATCTTAGTCAATCAAAGCGGGACACAGGCTGCACAAGGTTAATCAAAAGCTTTTATTACCATAAAGCTCAAAACAGTTCAAACAGGCCGTCTACCCTCCACCCTATTCCTAAAAATGTGCAACTATAACCTAGTGAATTACATGAATATTCGAACAGGCCGGCCGGCTTGCAAATCAATTGCATCAAATATAATATTTATCAGCTGTGATATTTGAGACCGTAAAATAAGAACAATTTATTGTATGTTAACTTCCATATAGTCCATATTATTTTCACTGGGCCCCAAAATTGCAGTTGTACCAATTATAAAGGAAAGTTCAAAAGTCCAGACTCATTAGTGTCAAAAACACGCTCTGGTCTGATATAATTCCTTCAGATATCTGTACAATGTGGCAACTTCATTACTGCTTTATTATATCTTTCCATGCATATGACTGGCTCCATAATTAACTCAAATCTCTTAGATAGACAACGCACGATGTACCATGGCAGGACAGACCAGGCTGTCAGCCGCAAGACTTTCAAGCCTTATCAAGAATTAATTTCAGCTGTACCTGCTTCCCAGTCGAATCAATCTGAAAAGTTCTTTGCTTGTTTCTGGCTTCTTCACTTGCTTACCGCCATGTACGCTTCAACGTTGCTATTCGGATTCAGATGCCGCTGGCTCAGTTCTCAGCTGTTCACCTCCTGTGCATGCTCAATCATTCATGATGCGTTTCTCCCCTCCCACATAGGGCTGAGTGTCGGGGCCTCATCAGATGTATTGCTTGAGGGGTGTATGTCGGACTTTATACTACCATTGGCTCACAAGTCCGCCCCTTAAACAGCATTCTCTTACATGACAGCTGATTTTTAAACAAATGTTTTTCAACACGGTATCAAGTTGCACAATATAGGAACTGAGCATTATATACACTATTTACAACTACCAAATCATGGCTTTTATATGCACAGAATTATATTGCAGCTTCACATAAAAAAATCGTTTTGTCAACATTTTATGTTATTTAAACCTAACCCATTTGTAATTATAATCGTATACAATGGGCTATAAACTGCCAAAACAGCATTATGTTTACAAATCAAAACACAAGTAATTTAGAGCTTTCTCCAGAAACAAACATATTTGCAACAGTAGCAATAACAATAGTTGATGTATGGCACGTCTTGTATCAGCATGACTGTTAACGTATCTTATTGATGTACACGTAAAAGAGTTTAGTACATCAAGAGACATTTTACTCTACAGGAAACATACATACTCTATTTTTTCATTTAAACTTATTGGGCTTAATGTATTCAATCTAAAGATCCACCTTGATTCATGCTGCAAAATAATTCTATCAAGATGACCCCCTCGCCTATTTTGTTTTAATTGCTCAATGCCCATAATTTGCAGCTTAGTGTGATCTGAGTTATGAAAGAACTTGAAATGTCTTGCAACTGGACTGTCCATGTCCCCATTTTTAATATCATCTCTATGTTCACAAATTCTATTTTTCAGTTCTCTGGTGGTCTTACCTACATAGAACTTGGGACATGGACAGTTCAGTAAATATATGACATTTTTGGAAGTACATGTTATTCTTTCCCTTACGTAGTATGCCTTGCTTCTAGTTGGAGTACTAAAAGTATTTGATCTCTTCATATATGTGCAATAGACACAATGTCCACATGGTGCACTACCCCCTCTGTGTTGTTTAACTGATAACCAGTTTTTTGTCTCCTCCCTTTTAAACTCACTATGAACCAACATGTCTTTGATGCTGGGAGCTCTCCTGGCTGTCAATAACGGGTACTCCGATATACACCCCTGGAGTGACGTGTCATCAGATAGTATGTGCCAATGGCTATTGATAATATACTTCAACTTGTTCCAGTGTGAGTTATACTTTGTAATTAATCTCACCTGTGTATCACTGTTGTCTTTATTTTTTGAGTATAAAAGGTCACTTCTACATGTCTTCCTTGCTCTCACCCAAGCCTTTTTAACTATATTGCGTGAATATCCTCTAGATAAAAATCTATCTGCCATTATTTGTGCTTGTTCATCAAACACCTTTGGTGAAGAGCAACATCTCTTCAACCTTAAAAATTGGCCTATAGGGACACCTTTTTTCTGTGGCTCTGGGTGGTGGCTGCTTGCTTGCAATAAGCTATTAGTTGCTGTCTTTTTACGATAGATACTTGTATGGAGTATGTTGTCCTGTTTAGATATTTTTAAATTAAGAAAGATCGCACTATCAATACTGATGTTATATGTAAGAAACAAATTTAAATCATTATTGTTAAGAAGTTTCACAAATTTATGAACAGACCTATCATCTCCCTTCCAGAGGATTAGAATGTCGTTCTCGAACCTCAGCCAAAGCACTATGTGCTTATCGACCCACTCTGAAAGTTTGTGGAAGACATACTTAGTCTCCCAATAGCCCAGGTGCAAACATGCGTACGTCGGTGCGCATGTTGCACCCATGGCTGTTCCTCTCAACTGCCTGAATAATTTGCCATTAAAAGAAAAGATATTGTTCTTTAAAACGAATTCTAACAGGCATAAGATCCATTCTGTGTTCTCCCTATACTCCTCCCCCCTCAATTCCAGAAAGTATCTGGCTGCATTTAAGCCTGCTTGATGAGGGATAGAGGAGTACAGGGACTCCATGTCGAGAGTCACCAAAAGTAAATCTTGCTCAACTGTGATTTTATCAAGCTTTTTTAGAACGTCACTTGTGTCACTAATATAGGACGACAGGGACTTGAGAAAGGGTCTTAAGAAGTAGTCAACTATCTACCTTCGGTGGGTCCACCAATGCCCGAAATTATCGGGCGACCTGGTGGAAAAAAAAAAATATATATATCTATATATATGGACAGAAAGATGGGTGTAGGAATGGCGCTGGAAAGACACCCTATAAATATATTTTAGAGAGATTGGAGTGGTAAATTTGCTGCCTATGAATATCTACCCAAAGAAAAACTGTGTCCCCAGGAACAGTTAACTTGGTAGGAAAAATATGTAATAAAGAGAGGGAAAATAGGGGAAAAAAGGGAAATTCAGGAAGGCGCAACACTCTGAATAAAGAATCCTAGATAGGGAGTATTTGGATCAGTGTGTTTTGAATGACCTATTACTCTAGTGATATACATCTAGTGGATAATTGCAAAGGGAATATCAAATATAGATATAATATAATATAAAAGGAGAGGCAATTAAAATGTATACTAAGAGTTATTCTGATAGGTTGTTTGTTGATTATTAGATGTCTAAAAGTTCTGTTGGATGATATGTGACCAGTTATGTACATACAGACCTATAACAAAAAAAAAAAAAAACACAACCACCTAAAAATGCCTAAATATTCAAAAGTTGGCAAAAAATTTATCAAAATGCCTACGATTGATATTGTAAATTATAATAGCCTGAATATAGAGTAAATTATGATAGTAATAGTAATATAGAAACGTAGTATTAACTGTCAGACGGTCATAGGTGGTATTTTCAGATAAAGAAAACCCCATAACTCGTTGTAGGAGGATTTAGATATACTTTGTGCACAAAGGCGAAAGAAAGCAGTACAAGACACTTTGGGAATTATCATCACGCTGTGGATATCTGTATTATGCTGTGACACACCTCATATGTTTGAGGGTACTTCTTGAATGTTCTATGTATATCTCCAGATCATATCCATCTTCAACACATTTACAGTCAGACTGAATACTATTCGGGAGAGAGTATTAAAGAGATCTCTGGATCGAAAAAGGACACCGCTCCACTTTACCACAGACACCAAGGGGAAGAACTACCTATACATTACGCGGCACTTACCTCATGAGATTGAGGTAACGGAGTGTAAGTATACTCCCAACGGGTTCGTTGTGGAACGTGGATTCATTGATATATCTTGTTTAACCATTTTGGATTTTCTGCATTCATCTACAGTTATAGAAGTTCACTTGCCTTATTGGATTAAAACTTTGAACTTTCACAGGACTTTTATTGTTGAAATACAGTCTGACAGTTAATACTACGTTTCTATATTACTATTACATTCATAATTTACTCTATATTCAGGCTATTATAATTTACAATATCAATCGTAGGTATTTTGATAAATTTTTTGCCAACTTTTGAATATTTAGGCATTTTTAGGTGGTTGTGTTTTTTGTTTTTTGTTATAGGTCTGTATGTACATAACTGGTCACATATCATCCAACAGAACTTTTAGACATCTAATAATCAACAAACAACCTATCAGAATAACTCTTAGTATACATTTTAATTGCCTCTCCTTTTATATTATATTATATCTATATTTGATATTCCCTTTGCAATTATCCACTAGGTGTATATCACTAGAGTAATAGGTCATTCAAAACACACTGATCCAAATACTCCCTATCTAGGATTCTTTATTCAGAGTGTTGCGCCTTCCTGAATTTCCCCTCGCTTTATTACATATCTATATATATATATCTAAAAATCACCTAGATTACGAGTTATGCGCGTTATAGGAAAATTAACAAACAAAAGTTGCATTATTTAACCCTCTATAGCACAGCCATTACCAGTTTTCAAACAGCTGGCTTGTGCATGCGATATGGTTGAGTTGAGCTCCATACCGCACATAATACAAGCGCTGTTTTGACGTGCTCATGCACGCTTTCCCCATAGACATCAATGGGGAGAGCTGGTCAGTAAAAAGCCTAACACCTGCGATTGTGGAAAGAAAAGCTCCGTAATGCAGCCCCATTGATTTCTATGGGGAAAAAAATAACGTTTAAACCTAACACCCTAACATAAACCCCAAGTCTAAACACCCTTATCTGCTGCCCCCAACATCTACATCATGTTATTAACCTAATCTGCTGCTCTGATATCGCCGACACCTAAATAAAGCTATTTACCCCTAATCTGCCGCTCCCAATATCGCTGCCATTATACTAAAGTTAATAACCCTTATTCCCTTGCACCACAACATCGCACACTATAATAAATCTATTAACCCCTATTCCACTGCTCCCCGACATCGCCACCACTAAATAAAGTTATTAACCCCTAAACCTCTGGCCTGCCACATCACTACCACTAAATAAACATATTAAACCCTAAACCGAGAGTTTTTTTATTTTGGGGGGTTGGTTGGGTGGTGGGTTTTACTGTTGGGGGGGTCTTTGTATTTCATTTGTTATTTTTCGTAATTTAGTGTTTATTTTTTGTAATTTAGTATTTTTTATTTTTTGTAATTAGATACTTTGTAATTTTTAGAGTAGTGTTAGGATTTTTTTTTAATGTGGTAGTTTAATTTTAGTTTAATAGTTATATTTGCTTAATTGTTAGTTTAAACTTAGTTTTTTTAATTTGACAGATAAGTTTTAATTTAATTTAAGAAAAGGAAATTGTAATTTAATATAAAGTTAGGGGGCATTAGGTTTAAGGATTACTAGTTTAAATTAGTTTATTGCAATGTGGGGGCTTTCGGTTTAGGGGTTTACAGGTTTATTTAGTAATATTTCGTTGTGGGAGCTTTCGGTTTAGGGGTTAATAGGTTTATTATAGTGGCGGCGGAATTAGGGGTTAATAACTTTAGTATAGTGGGGGCAATGTGGGGGGACGGCAGATTAGGGGTTAATAATATTTCAATAGTGTTTGCGATGCGGGAGGGCGGCAGTTTAGGGGTTAATAACTTTAGTATAGTGGTGGCAATGTTGGGGAGTGACGGAATAGGGGCTAAATTTTATTAGTGGTGGCGATGTCAGGAGCGGCAGATTAGTGGTTAATAACTTTAATATAGTGTTTGCGATATGGGAGGGCCTCGGTGTAAAGTTAAATAGGTAGTTTATGGGTGTTTAGTGTACTTTGTAAAAGTTTAGTTATGAGTTTTATGTAACAGTTTTGTTGCATAAAACTCATAACTACTACTCTCAGATTGCGGAACGGATCTTTTCAGTATAGGCTGGAATGCAAGCTTTTTAGCCTCACCGCAAAACTCGTAATGGCAGCGCTATGGAAGTCCCATGAAAAAACGTAATTTTTACGCGTGCGGGACTGATGCTGCGTTACAGGCTAAAAGGCTTGCGATACAGCTATACCGACAAGACTTATAATGGCTGTGACGCTGTTTTAATGGTAAAATGACAATTTTTTCAGCATTAAAACACGAACGCACAACTTGTAATCTAGGTGAGAGTGTATTATGTAAATATACATATGTATATATGTGTATACTTGTGTATTTATGTTTCTATGTGTATATATGTCTATACATACATATAGACACATATATACATATGTATAAATACGTTGGAGCCCTTTCCACTCAAATACCTGAAAACAAGAAAATCATTTGTATTCAACTTTAATATTTAATAATGTGTGTTAGTACAGGGAGTGCAGAATTATTAGGCAAGTTGTATTTTTGAGGATTAATTTTATTATTGAACAACAACCATGTTCTCAATGAACCCAAAAAACTCATTAATATCAAAGCTGAATAGTTTTGGAAGTAGTTTTTAGTTTGTTTTTAGTTATAGCTATTTTAGGGGGATATCTGTGTGTGCAGGTGACTATTACTGTGCATAATTATTAGGCAACTTAACAAAAAACAAATATATACACATTTCAATTATTTATTTTTACCAGTCAAACCAATATAACATCTCAACATTCACAAATATACATTTCTGACATTCAAAAACAAAACAAAAACAAATCAGTGACCAATATAGCCACATTTCTTTGCAAGGACACTCAAAAGCCTGCCATCCATGGATTCTGTCAGTGTTTTGATCTGTTCACCATCAACATTGCGTGCAGCAGCAACCACAGCCTCCCAGACACTGTTCAGAGAGGTGTACTGTTTTCCCTCCTTGTAAATCTCACATTTGATGATGGACCACAGGTTCTCAATGGGGTTCAGATCAGGTGAACAAGGAGGCCATGGCATTAGATTTTCTTCTTTTATACCCTTTCTTGCCAGCCACGCTGTGGAGTACTTGGACGCGTGTGATGGAGCATTGTCCTGCATGAAAATCATGTTTTTCTTGAAGGATGCAGACTTCTTCCTGTACCACTGCTTGAAGAAGGTGTCTTCCAGAAACTGGCAGTAGGATTGGGAGTTGATCTTGACTCCATCCTCAACCCGAAAAGGCCCCACAAGCTCATCTTTGATGATACCAGCCCAAACCAGTACTCCACCTCCACCTTGCTGGCGTCTGAGTTGGACTGGAGCTCTCTGCCCTTTACCAATCCAGCCACGGGCCCATCCATCTGGCCCATTAAGACTCACTCTCATTTCATCAGTCCATAAAACCTTAGAAAAATCAGTCTTGAGATATTTCTTGGCCCAGTCTTGACGTTTCAGCTTGTGTGTCTTGTTCAGTGGTGGTCGTCTATCAGCCTTTCTTACCTTGGCCATGTCTCTGAGTATTGCACACCTTGTGCTTTTGGGCACTCCAGTGATGTTTCAGCTCTGAAATATGGCCAAACTGGTGGCAAGTGGCATCTTGGCAGCTGCACGCTTGACTTTTCTCAGTTCATGGGCAGTTATTTTGCGCCTTGGTTTTTCCACACGCTTCTTGCGACCCTGTTGACTATTTTGAATGAAACGCTTTATTGTTCGATGATCACGCTTCAGAAGCTTTGCAATTTTAAGAGTGCTGCATCCCTCTGCAAGATATCTCACTATTTTTGACTTTTCTGAGCCTGTCAAGTCCTTCTTTTGACCCATTTTGCCAAAGGAAAGGAAGTTGCCTAATAATTATGCACACCTGATATAGGGTGTTGATGTCATTAGACCACACCCTTTCTCATTACAGAGATGCACATCACCTAATATGCTTAATTGGTAGTAGGCTTTCAAGCTTATACAGCTTAGAGTAAGACAACATGCATAAAGAGGATGATGTGGTCAAAATACTCATTTGCCTAATAATTCTGCACTCCCTGTATGTATGTACTGTAAATATTTTACATTCCAATGTCCTTCACATATGGGAAAAAGTTTTATGTATTATTAAACATAAATTCATATATACATCTATATATATATATATATATATATATATATATATATATATATATATATATATATATATATATATATCAGCACAAAAGAAGAGCACTCCACAGGTTTTTTATAGATAACACTTTACTGTTATAACTGTTATATAAAAAGACCTGTGGAGTGCTCTTCTTTTGTGCTGCTGTGAATATGTTTGGTGCACCCAAACATGAACCCAGCACTCAATCAAAGTAACAGCTCCCAGGGTGCCCACCAAATCCACATACAGACAAAAACCTTTCCATGAAAGCAGGCACTCACTGGTGTTTCATCAAGCTTTACTTAGTACAGCAAGTTAGTGAACGTTTTTGGGCAACCGACCGTCCTCAGACATGCCATTGGCATGTCTGAGGACGGGCGGTTGCCCGAAAACGTTCACTAACTTTCTGTACTAAGTAAAGCTTGATGAAACACCAGTGAGAGCCTGCTTTCTTGAAAAGGCTTTTGTCTGTATATATATATTACTGTTTACTCAAAGGCCAATTGTTAGAGAGAACAATGATAAAATAACATTTTAGTACCTCTGTCACAGTCCCCCACTGTTAACATTATTTTATCTTAACTTTCTTCTTTACATGTTCTTTTGTAACCAGAACTTAAAGGGACACTCATGACAGAATATACATATATGCATTTGTGATTGGCTGATGGCTCCAGTCCTTCCAGAAATGTTCAGTATAGGTAGGTAGGGATACAATAGGCAAATCAGCTAGTTCAACTCAGAAAATAAAGGTGAAGGAGCTATTTTTAAACAATTAAATACACTCAAATAGGTGAAATGTAATATACTAATGACATTTTCAACTTTAGCACCCTGAAAATGCTAAAGTCATAGTAAAAAGGAAAGACAATAAAATAAAGTAAAACTACATCTTTCAAAACAAGAGAAACACATAGCACAACCTGATTCAAGGTAAAAGTATTATTTATTAAAAAGCACTTTCCTGTTATGAGACACTAACAGGGATAAAATAGCAATAAAGCTCATCAAATAACCAAAACACGTCCTCTGCACAGCACACCTTCAATATAGCTCTTATTCCACTTTACCGCTTCTGGGTCGCTTGCAGAGATCCTTTTTACGGAAGACTAATCACATAGTATACTCTGGAACTCGGAAGCCTGAAAGAGCACTGAATGCATGACAATGGATGCCGTATAATATAATAACAATAATAATAATAATTTTATTATTATTATTATTATTCTTTATTTATAAAGCACCAACAGATTCCACAGTGCTGCCCATGGGTACAGGGATAACAGTACAGTGTAGAAACAATACGATAAAAGACAACATTTTACAGACAAAATACAGGGGAAATTGAGGGCCCTATTCCTGTGGGAACTTACAATCTAGATGGGTAGGAGGATGGAAAACAGGAGGTGGGGACTGCAAAGTTGAGAATGATATTAGTGAGGAGATAGAGGGCAATTGTTAGTTAAGTGAAGTTAGTTTGTTAATAAGTCGGGTGATAAGCTTCCCTGAACAGAAAGGTCTTTAGGGAACGTTTAAAGGAGGAGAGGTTAGGGGCAAGTCTGACAGCTCGAGTAAGTGCGTTCAGAGGGTTGGTGCCGCACGATAGAAGTCCTGTAGTCTAGCATGAGAGGAGGTGATGGTAGAGGACGCAGGAGGGGGCGGGCAGGAGTATATTTGTTAATAAGTGAGGATAGGTAGGGTAGGGCAACATTGGTGAGGGCTTTGTAGGTCAGGGTGAGAATTTTAAATTTTAATAATAACTAATATTTATATACCGCCTTTCTCCCAGTGGGAGTCAAAGTGCTTTTTCAGCGCTCACTCTTGGAATTAACCAAATCGGCAGCTGAATAGTAATAGTTGTTGTTATTACCCGATTTTAATGGTACTCATTTTATCGACCGCCGAAGGATGAAGGGCTGAGTCGACCCTGCTGGGACTTGAACCTGTGACCTTGGATCTTTTTTAAACATGCTTTTTTTGTAGTCAGGGAATTTACCAATTGAACTACCTCACTTGCACAATATTCCTCTTTCACCTTTATTTTCTAATTTGAACTAGCTGATTTGCCAGTTGTATTCCCACCTACCTATACTGAACATTTTTGGAATGACTGCAGCCATCAGCCAATTACAAATGCATATATGTATATTCTGTGAATTCTTGCACATGCTCAGTAGGACCTGTTAAATCAAAAAAGTGTAAATATAAAAAGACTGTGCATATTTTGTTAATGGAAGTATACTGGATAGTATAGACCATGAGGTTTGGTCTGATAATGTCCACAAAAGACAACAGTATTTCACATAAAATGAAAAAGAATTGGCAGGCACTACTCCAAACCGCAAGTGTTGTAAAAACAGTATAACACTTTATTGTAATCCAAATAATTAAAAATAGATGCAGACAGGCAGTATAGGTAACAGACAGTCTAACATGTTTCACGCCACTGTGGGCACTTACTCATAGACTAACGTCTGTGTCTAAACTCAGAACCTTTATTGGAAAATGAGGCAATCAAATTTAAACACCTCATGTCCAAAAAGGAAGTAACATGTGAGAGTAAAAACAAACACCTATATAAGACACTGAAATATCATAGCTTAGGTTTATAAATACAGACTTGAGCTATATCCTCCTAGTATAAAGGTTTTTTCATACAAAAAATGTCATTTGCATAAAAATAAACCAATGTGAAATAATAAAGCAATGAACAATAAGAGCAAATACAAAAAAGCATATGAATTAGAAAATAGGCAAAACAGTACATATTCATATATTAATAGTAATTTACCTTAAAACATATATATATATATATATATATATATATATATATATATAAACCATTATTGATGCCTTTAAAGTTTTTATATACTATAGCAGTATATTATTAAACTGTGGGTGTCTTTATAAGGAATGGTAACAATTAAATGATTAGACCTTATTATGAATGCAATGACTTTTTGTGATATATTAGGATATTTCTTAGATCCTACAGCCAATGTATTTACAAGTACATAGACAAAATCCTGTTATTTGGAGAACTGTTTTAATACATAATGTGTTAATAAGAATCGGAAAATAGCTATGTATTATGTTTATACAAAAAACTCCATATGGATTAAAATCCCATATAGAAACATAATACATTAAAGGAATAATGTTAATTATCTATGAAGAAATTAATGTCACATTCTTTGTTCATTAATGTGACATTAATTTCTTCATAGATAATTAACATTATTCCTTTAATGTATTATGTTTCTATATGGGATTTTAATCCATATGGAGTTTTTTGTATAAACATAATACATAGCTACAGGGAGTGCAGAATTATTAGGCAAATGAGTATTTTGACCACATCATCCTCTTTATGCATGTTGTCTTACTCCAAGCTGTATAGGCTCGAAAGCCTACTACCAATTAAGCATATTAGGTGATGTGCATCTCTGTAATCAGAAGGGGTGTGGTCTAATGACATCAACACCCTATATCAGGTGTGCATAATTATTAGGCAACTTCCTTTCCTTTGGCAAAATAGGTCAAAAGAAGGACTTGACAGGCTCAGAAAAGTAAAAAATAGTGAGATATCTTGCAGAGGGATGCAGCACTCTTAAAATTGCAAAGCTTCTGAAGCGTGATCATCGAACAATCAAGCGTTTCATTCAAAATAGTCAACAGGGTCGCAAGAAGCGTGTGGAAAAACCAAGGCGCAAAATAACTGCCCATGAATTGAGAAAAGTCAAGCGTGCAGCTGCCAAGATGCCACTTGCCACCAGTTTGGCCATATTTCAGAGCTGCAACATCACTGGAGTGCCCAAAAGCACAAGGTGTGCAATACTCAGAGACATGGCCAAGGTAAGAAAGGCTGAAAGACGACCACCACTGAACAAGACACACAAGCTGAAACGTCAAGACTGGGCCAAGAAATATCTCAAGACTGATTTTTCTAAGGTTTTATGGACTGATGAAATGAGTGAGTCTTGATGGGCCAGATGGATGGGCCCGTGGCTGGATTGGTAAAGGGCAGAGAGCTCCAGTCCAACTCAGACGCCAGCAAGGTGGAGGTGGAGTACTGGTTTGGGCTGGTATCATCAAAGATGAGCTTGTGGGGCCTTTTCGGTTTGAGGATGGAGTCAAGCTCAACTCCCAGTCCTACTGCCAGTTTCTGGAAGACACCTTCTTCAAGCAGTGGTACAGGAAGAAGTCTGCATCCTTCAAGAAAAACATGATTTTCATGCAGGACAATGCTCCATCACACGCGTCCAAGTACTCAACAGTGTGGCTGGCAAGAAAGGGTATAAAATAAGAAAATCTAATGCCATGGCCTCCTTGTTCACCTGATCTGAACCCCATTGAGAACCTGTGGTCCATCATCAAATGTGAGATTTACAAGGAGGGAAAACAGCACACCTCTCTGAACAGTGTCTGGGAGGCTGTGGTTGCTGCTGCACGCAATGTTGAGGGTGAACAGATCAAAACACTGACAGAATCCATGGATGGCAGGCTTTTGAGTGTCCTTGCAAAGAAATGTGGCTATATTGGTCACTGATTTGTTTTTGTTTTGTTTTTGAATGTCAGAAATGTATATTTGTGAATGTTGAGATGTTATATTGGTTTCACTGGTAAAAATAAATAATTGAAATGGGTATATATTTGTTTTTTGTTAAGTTGCCTAATAATTATGCACAGTAATAGTCACCTGCACACACAGATATCCCCCTAAAATAGCTATAACTAAAAACAAACCGAAAACTACTTCCAAAACTATTCAGCTTTGATATTAATGAGTTTTTTTGGGTTCATTGAGAACATGGTTGTTGTTCAATAATAAAATTAATCCTCAAAAATACAACTTGCCTAATAATTCTGCACTCCCTGTATTTTCCGATTCTTATTAACACATTATGTATTAAAACAGTTCTCCAAATAACAGGATTTTGTCTATGTACTTGTAAATACATTGGCTGTAGGATCTAAGAAATATCCTAATATATCACAAAAAGTCATTGTATTCATAATAAGGTCTAATCATTTAATTATTACCATTCCTTATAAAGACACCCACAGTTTAATAATATACTGCTATAGTATATAAAAACTTTAAAGGCATCAATAATGGTTTAAATATATATATATATTTTAAGCTAAATTACTATTAATATATGAATATCTACTGTTTTGCCTATTTTCTAATTCATATGCTTTTTTGTATTTGCTCTTATTGTTTATTGCTTTATTATTTCACATTGGTTTATTTTTATGCAAATGACATATTTTGTATGAAAAAACCTTTATACTAGGAGAATATAGCTCAAGTCTGTATTTATAAATCTAAGCTATGATATTTCAGTGTCTTATATATAGGTGTTTGTTTTTACTCTCACATGTTACTTCCTTTTTGGACATGAGGTGTTTAAATTTGATTGCCTCATTTTCCAATAAAGGTTCTGAGTTTAGACACAGACTTTAGTCTATGAGTAAGTGCCCACCGTGGCGTGAAACATGTTAGACTGTCTGTTACCTATACTGCCTGTCTGCATCTATTTTTAATTATTTAAATTACAATAAAGTGTTATACTGTTTTTACAACACTTGCGGTTTGGAGTAGTGCCTGCCAATTCTTTTTCCTTTTATTACTTTTGCGGCTTGATCCGCAGCCATCGGCTACGGCATTCCAGAGGTCAGAAGCATCACGCCCATACAGTCTCTCTGGGCTTCCGGGTCAAGAGCCGCTTGCCAAGGTTGCGGTAACCACTTCACTTGTGAGTATTTCACGTAAACCCTATGCATTTCATCTGCTAAAAATGAGCAGACTTCTTTAGGGGTAAAAAAACCTATGTGGTATAACCTTGTGGAGTAAAAACCTGATTTTTAAATCTATACAGTCCAGAAATGAAGAAGGGGGAGCTGGCAAAACATCACTTACGCTGTTACTTGGTCTGGTTAGATAGATACATTTGTAACAAATACATCCAGAACATATTTCCTATTTAGATACATTAATTTAAAATTATGCTTGCAGAACAGTGACTAGTGCGAACATGAATCGCTATTAGATATCTGTCCCTTGTACTTTATATTAGTAAATCTATACAGTATGTCTAAAAAGCAATGATGAAAATATTAACAAATTATTAAAAATGCTTGTCTATACAATTAATATATGCTAAAAATAATATTTTAAAAATAATATTATTATTTTAAACAATTTGGCCAATGAGCAAAAAGGTACAATTTATTCTTATCACTAACCCCTTCATACGCTCATAGACATCAACAAATAGACACCTTGACAAGAGTATAAAAAACACACCTAAATGGGAGTATATTGAAAGAATCACATCTGCTTTTAAAAAATAACATATATATATATATATATATATATACACAGTATATATAGGCAAAACTTCTTTTTGTCAGTTATTTAATACTGTAGCTTCTCTTTAAGAAAGGGACATATAATTCTAATAGATCTTCTTTAAAAGGGGAATAATCATCTTTATTTTGACCCAATGCGACCACATTACTTAGAGGGACACTAAACCCCAAAAATTTATTTCATGATTCAAGTAGAGAATACAATTTTAAACATTCCAATTTACTTCTATTATCTAATTTGCTTCATTATATAGAAATCCTTTGTTGAAGAAATAGCAATACACATGTGTGAGCCAATCACATGAGGCATTTATGTGCAGCAACCAATAAGCAGCTACTGAGCCCATCTAGATATGCTTTTCAGCACAGGATATCAAGATAATGAACCAAATAAGATAATAGAAGTAAATTAGGAAGTTGTTTAAAATTGCATTCTCTTTCTAAATCATGAAAGAAAAATACTAAGAGAATGCTGCCATGTCTAGATCTATATTAAGGCCCATAGGATGTAGGCTACATCTTTATGCCTGTGTATTGGAAAGAAAGATCTATATATTATGAGACCCTTAAAGGGACATAAAACAAGTTGGGATAGAGACAAAATAATATAATATGCCCTTTAATTTCTTTACCTGCAAATGTATACTGCAGTGCCTCACTGTTAACCCTTTCTTTTTAGTTTATGAATTGTAAAGCTCTAACTCCCCCCACACAATTCCTTTTATGGCTGTATCTATGTTTATTGTTCTTTTGGTAGAATGCAAAAGTGCATAGGGATTATCTGCTGGAGCATGCCTAGAAGCTATTAACTCAGTTGAAATACAATGCCTGTGTCTAAACACTGATAAGAGGGGTGGAGTTAGCTGCTCCAGGCTGCTTAGATATGTAATAAATTTTGCTTATTTTTGAAAACTATTTTAAAATACTTGCCAGCAATTTTTAAACAATTATTATTATTATTATTATTATTATTATCGGTTATTTGTAGAGCGCCAACAGATTCCGCAGTGCTAAACAATTTATTTATGCAAACTATTTTAAATTAATTAGCCCTTTTAGGATATGCATAGATCTCAACCTGTTTTATGGCACTTTCAGTGATTGTTTTGAAGACATTTTTATCTTGATAACTATGTATCTCATTAACAGTAGTACATTTTCAAAATCAGCAAAAACATGATAAAAGGCAATGCAATAGCACTTAGGCCCCTATTTAAGAAAGTCTGGCGGACCTGATCCGACAGTGCAGATCAGGTCCGCCAGACCTCGCTAAATACAGCGAGTAATACGCTTGCCGTATTCAGCATTGCACCAGCAGCTCACAAGAGCCAATGGGCCACCAGCAGGAGTGTCAATCAACCTGATCGTACTTGATCGGGTTGATTTCCGGCGATGTCTGTCCGCTTGCTCAGAGCAGGCAGACAGGTTATGGAGCTGTGGTCTTTGTGACCGCTGCTTCATAACCGCTGTTTCTGGCGAGCCTGCAGGCTGTCCATAAACACGGGGCATCAAGCTCCATACGGCTTGATAGATAGGCCCCTTAGTCTTTACTTGAATGAGTAGTATAGTTTTTTTTCTGACAAATTTCAACATGATGTCTATTTCCACTCCTCCTGTTTCATGTGACAGCAACCAGTCAATCACAAATGCATATAAGTATAGTCTGTGAATTCTTGCACAGCTCAGTAGGAGCTGGTGACTCTAAAAATATAAATATAACAATACTGTGCATATTTTGCGAATGGAAGTAAATTGGAAAGTTTAAAGAGAGACACTTGCTTTACAAGATAATACTCAATATAATAAGCTGATGATTTCCCTCCATGACAGGGAGTTTTTTTAGAATCAGGTTCTAAGACACAAAGTATGTGTGCATAATAAATACAAATAAACTGATTATTAACCTCTTGGAATATGTCAGTTGTCATCCTAAATTAATCAATGTAATTTTGAGGATACTAAAGAATGTTTTAAACTGCTCAAGATTTTTGCAACTTGAGTAAACACAAAACCCCTAAAAAATGTTCAAGAATATTACAAATAATCCATTTATAATGTTTTTAGAACCTTACAGAGCTGTCCTTGTGTTCAGTAGGAAGAAGTCCAGATTACTTCTTATCGTATAATGTTTTAAAATGAGATGATCCTTTATCTGCTAGTGCAATATGCACTTTTTCATTTCTATTTATGAGTTCTGTTTTTTTTTCAGGTCAGTGGGTAGAAGTAAAATCATGACAGAAGCTGTCTTATTAAATTTTATACAAAAATACATTTATTTTTATCTAAAACTGCAATTCAATTTCCACAGGAATATAAAATGTTAAATGTGTGCTTTTTCAATATGTGAATGTTACTTTAAGTATACTTGTATAGTTTGTTAATATTGGAACGTCCTTGGTATCACTGTTGTAAAAAAAATAAAAACAAAAGCACGATGGATTACAGCTTTGAACTTTCATTAGCTAAGGCAAAAGGAATGTGGGAATTAATTACATTAAATAATTCCTGTTGCTAATGATCCCGTTTGTGTATTCAGTTATCATAACAGCCACCACAATTCCAGATAAAGGAAAGTTGTGACCTTAAATGTCTTTTATAACAATAGCAGTGCTTGCTCTAAAATTATGAAGCCCATAAAGGCAAGAACACACCGTTATTTTTTTTTATTTTTGGTTTACTGAATAATTAGAAACAGTTATATGGATGAATAGTTTAGATGGGAATAAAATAATTAATAAAAAAAAAGTAATAATGAAGAATAGTTATGACTAGCTATCTAATCTATCTAGCTGTATGTATGTGTGTGTATATATATATATATATATATATATATATATATATAAAGGTAGATGAGCTACTACAATATATATTCCTTAAAACATTCATATAATTACTGCTTATTAGACAAATGATAAGGAAAACAACTTTTTTCCTTTTATACTTTAACTTTTTATCATTATCTACTCCACACCTTCAGTTTAATTAGATAATCCTAATGGTTAAAATGATAATAGCCAGAGTTTAACATTGTATAAATTAATCTTGAATGATTCAGACAGAGCAACTTTCCTGACAAAGTGCCGAGCGTGGTACAAAACAAGTAGTATCCCTTGGGACCAGGTCAGTTGGTCGCATAGCTGTGATCTTCATGTACTTTGCACTGTATGGCATTTTAAAGGATTAAATACAAGTTGAGTTTTACACTTTCAACCGGTACTCTAAACCATGCTTGGGATTATCATTTAATCTGCCTGTGATGTCATCACCCACTGCCAAAATCATATTCCCAGCAAGACAAACTGCTAGTACACCGGTGTTCTGAATATCCCCCCTGATACATGGACATTTCTGTCATGATATACTACTTTTTTGAGTATGGAGGTTGATTATTAATTATGCTTAACTGCACTCCCATTTGTTTCTTTGATTGTACTTCTATGGACATAGTGATGTAAATGGTCACCTCACAGATACAGATATTCACTTATTTACTTGGGATACGCAGTCTCACTTGATTTATTTTGTGATGATTTTTGCATATACGTTTAATTGTTTATTATTTGGAATTATTAGTGAATACATCAGTGAGTACAAAAAGCAGCTTTCATTTTAGTTACACTAACAGTATCAACGCAGTGTGACTAGTTTATATCGGTGCCAAAATGTGTTCTCAATTGTATAACCTAAATTGCGTTGTTATCTTGGTATCATTTGTTGAAAATCATATATAGATAGGCTAAGGAATAACAGTGCCCTACTGGGAGCTAGCATCTGATTGGTTGCTGCACCTATATACCTATAGTCTTTAGCTTACCAGAAATGTTCAGCTAGCTCCTAGAAGTGCTTTAACAAAGGATACCAAAGGAATGATACAAAATTGTTAAAATAAGTAAATTAAAAAGTTTAAAATTATATGTGCTATCTGAATCATGAAAAAAGTGATGGTTTTATTAACCTTTGACTTGACTATCATGAAAGAAAATGAAAGTATTTTACATTTTCTTTATTGAAGACTCTAATTTATTTTTTTGTTTACCCAACATATTGAAGGGTACACTGAATAAAGGTAATAAAATGTATAACATAATAAATCAATAAAAATAAAAGTAAAATGTAAATATACCAATATATCACAGAGTGAATAAAATGTGACATAAATGTGATGACATAAACGTGCAATAAAAGTAATATATAAATAAATGAAAGTTCATAAATAAGGATATGTTTGCTCTCTTTGGAGTTCCCAGCCTTCTGTGGTCTTCCGTTTGTCCTCAAAAGATAAGAGACAAAATGCACAACATAGTGTAATTCTGTAACCACTTTTAGGGAAATGTGATACACTTGTTCACGAGTGATTACTCACATTTGGTGGAGCTTATCCAAGCTCAGGGAAATGTGCACACCTACTTTATACTGGTAGGTAAACAGTATCTCTCACGGAGATATAGTAAAATATAGTATTTATTAAAAACATATATAAAAGTGTCACAAATGCACAACTGACACCATCAACAGAGAGAGGATAAGTGAGCAACAATATGTAAGTTATTACTCAGAAGAGCAGTCCCAAATACTGGATGGATGTGGATAGAGAAGCAGAAACTTAACCGCTACAACCGTCCATCCTTAGTTACCAGTAGGAATGGCTCCTCCCCCAGGTGTATAGGCAAATGCAGAGACGCACTTTAACAGTTCCAATAGTTCCGACGTACGTTTCGCTAGATCAGCTTTTTCAAGGAATGAAGTGCGCATGTCCATGTTCTCTTTTATACCTCAGTGTGTTAACAAACCGGAAATTGAGGAAACAAGTTGAGGTTACAGAATTACACTATGTTGTGCATTTTGTCTCTTTTCTTTTGAGAACAAACGGAAGACCACAGAAGGCTGGGAACTCCAAAGGGAGCGAACATATCCTTATTTATGAACTTTCATTTAACTATATATTACTTTTATTGCACGTTTATGTCATCACATTTATTTCACATAATAGATAAATAAGTTATGTACCCCTTCACCATGTAGAAATCTCCAGTACTAGATAAAAATAATGCTCTCCCAGTGATCTACCAACACATTTCATGAAAAAGTTTAATATCTAGATTTATAACAATGAAAAATGTAATCACAGTTAAGCAAATAGATACTCATTTTAGATTATCTAACTATACTACCACCATATTAAAATTTTGTATTTATCTTACATTTATTAATTTTAATTTATATTAATATATTTGTGCAGTATATGCTAGTTATTGTATCATATAGTGTTTCCATCTTAAAGGGACAGTCTACATCAGAATTGTTATTGTTTTAAAAGATAGATAATCCCTTTATTACCCATTCCCCAGTTTTGCATAACCAACACAGTTATAATAATATACTTTTAACCTCTGTGATTATCTTGTATCTAAGCCTCTGCAAACTGCCCCTTTATTTCAGTTCTTTTGACAGACTTGCAGTTTAGCCAATCAGTGCCTGCTCCTAGATAACTTCACGTGCACGAGCAGAGTGTTATCTATATGAAATACGTGAACTAACACCCTCTAGTGGTAAAAAACTGTTAAAATGCATTCTGAAAAGAGGTGGCCTTCAAGGTCTAAGAAATTAGCATATGAACCTCCTAGTTTTAGCTTTCAACTAAGAATACCAAGAGAACAAAGCAAAATTGGTGATAAAAGTAAATTGCAAAATTGTTTAAAATTACATGCTCTATCTGAATCATGAAAGTTTATTTTGGCCTAAACTGCCCCTTTAAACATTTCATTAGGTCAACAACAATTTAGTGTTTTTTTTAAGTGATTGTAAACTTTAATGAATTAAAGCCTAGTATAAAAAATAATCTTAAAAACAGGGGAACTATAATTCATTAAACTTTACAAAGACGCTTATGTTTTATAATACTTACCATTTCGTTATGGTAAACATAACGCCGATCCTCTTTCCACATCTCCTGCTTTCTTTAGCATATGGTTGACGAATCCAGCAACGATTGGAGGAGGCCGGATTCGTCATCGATCTAATAAAGATAGCAGGAGATGCAGGCAGTGGATCAGTGTTATATTTACTATAACACAACGGTAAGTATTTTAAAAAATAAGCGTCTTTGTAAACTTTAATGAATTATAGTTTCCCTGTTTTTAAGATTATTTTTTAACTTTAATTCATTAAAGTTTACAATGCTAAGCAATGCTTGTATATAGGTGTGCTTCTAGCCTCACCTGACTTGATTTTATGTTTTTCTTAAAGTGTAATGGAAGTCAAAAAGTTTCATGATTTAGAAAGGGGATACCATTTTTCAAAACTTTCCAATTTACTTTTTTTTTTATAAAATGACCCTTTTTTTAAGCTGTGCTCTTTTCAATTAGCTGTACATACAACCCTCACAAAAGGGAAACAACGAGGTGCTCAGCCCTAATACTGCATAAACTCAAACAAAAATGCTTAGTTCCTTGACCATAGTATAACCAATAACAACTAACACCAGACCAACTAAAAAGTCCATTAGTACAATTTTGTACACAGGGAATCCCTTAGGAAACACGGGAAGCAGGCAACTCTGGAAGAAACACTCAGAAGTAATGGTCAAAAATTGAGCGCACCTCTAAGTGCTTTTGAAAACAGGCAGGGAAGTCAAAGTCTCTCTGCTGATTGCCCCTCCAGCAAGTCAGATTTAAAAAGATCCACCAATGCCTCTAACTGAACCAAACACTTCTTCAGACATGAAATGTGTTGCATGTTTTTACATTTTTTATAAATAAATGGTTTAACTACTATAGTGTGTAGCTGTATTATTGTTCACACTATATAGTAGGGATGTGAAGGGGAACATTTTGTGTTTCGGACAAAATAACAAATAGTCAAGGAAATTCATTACCGTGAATATTCGTTCCCTGCACTATTCGTTTTTCATTTAGTTTAAAACTAAACGAAAATCACATTTTCATTAAACATTTACATTATTTTTTTTATTTTTTTTTAAACTAATGTAAATGTTTCGAAGCTACAGGTGAAAAGTTCACCTATAGCTATGTACGTACCTTA
Source organism: Bombina bombina (assembly GCF_027579735.1). Classification (NCBI taxonomy): domain Eukaryota; kingdom Metazoa; phylum Chordata; class Amphibia; order Anura; family Bombinatoridae; genus Bombina; species Bombina bombina. Next base: position 280,533,363 of record NC_069502.1, read on the forward strand.
ACGTGCTCTGGAGAGCACGCTAACCCAATCCTCTTGCCAGAATCCTGGCCGCACTAAAAGTTAGTGCAGGTCCTGGGAGTCAAGCGCGATAAGACTCCTGTTAGCCAGGCCCAGGATCTAACAAAAAGAGAATCAAGTTAGCGAGCTCTCCAGAGCGCATTAAGGTAAGTTTAAAGCCTTAAAAAATGAACTTAAAGGACATGAAGAAATACTGACAAATTTTGTCAGTATATTTTTGTTTTTTCTTTAAATACTGTTGCTTTCATTCATTCAGATATTATATACGTCTGAAAACCAATGCACATGTCTAATATGTGGTACTATTTTCTATAGGTTTTCTGCCTTAACATGGCTACAAGTGTTTGTTTTAGCGGGAGGTTTAAGGCAGATCCTGTTGAATACTTCACTGTTTTGGCTTGCTGGAGGATCAGTCAACAGGAGGCTGTGAATTTCCTGCCTGTCTGTGATAGCACCCCGAGGTGAGTCCTGTTTCTGAATGTTAATTCTCTTGTGTAAGATAACTATTGCACATCAGCTAGGATTATGCCATGGGGTGTCCCTGTGTTCTGCTTGTCTTGCAGATTTTTATTTCATGTCGCTTTTCCATGAATGCATACTAGGTAGGCTGAGGAGCGAACACATGTGTTGAGCACTAAATGGCACCAGTATTGTAATAATGTTCCATACATAATTGTATAGCCCTATACATATAGTGGATTTATCATCTTCATTGTTAGTTGAGTATAGCAGCTAAATGCACTAAGAGGCTCATTTCTATGAGTCATTTGCACTGTGAACTGGTTACCTATAGCGTCTCTAAGTGCAATAAACAGATATAAGATAAAATCATTTTACTGTCTTGTATATTGTTCCTGCAAAATATACATTTGTATTGGCTGATTTAAATCTTATGTTACTTTTTATTATGCCTTGTTCATAATGAACTCATAATAAAGCAATTTAAAAAAACAGATTGTTCAGCATGGTTCCCAAATAAATTCAAGACAACATATCCGAGATAATAAAATAGAGCTGGGCAACTAGAATAAACCAGCATATCTGTTTAGTTTAAGCAAAGGTTGCTATAAAAGCAGCCAGCTGCCTTCTCTCACGTCCTTAATAAAATGCATCTCTTTACTCCTCAATTTCACAGTGATAAAGCATGTTAAAAGTTGGCTTGGCATCATAAAATCCCACCCTGAGGGGCCACTAAATCTGGTCATAATTTAGTGCTTAACTCTGTAGCTGGCAGCACAAACATTAGCACCATACTATTCAGAACAATGTCAAATACAGACAGGTCTGACCTTCATCTGTACAAACCAAAGCTAGAAAGCACTCATTTTTTATTGGAATTTTATTCATTATTCAGACTCATCTTGAATTCTCCCATGGACTTAAACTATTTCCAAACTTCTCAAGTATAATAACAAACTATAAAATAGTTAAATGGACATTTTACTGGAAAATCAGTTTCCCATTAATGTGTCCCCAATTACTTGTTTTAGTATATATAGAGTATAAAATGTATGGGACATTGCTCCTTTAGGTTTATATTGTATATGGAAGAGCTGATTTTGCTGATTAAGGCCCTATAAATGTATGTAATATATATCTATTTTATCTATACATGAATGCATACTTATAATATTTATTTGTCGATGTCAATTCACAATAACTAATACTAAGGTATTAATATTTTACTTTTCAATTGTTCTCTCCAACTCTTTCACCAATCACTGGGAACTTGATTGTTGCTAGCTGACTCTTTTTTTTTTTACAAAGCTTTTCTATCAAGGATAATAACGTATTCATATATTCCATAAACTGTAGGTGGTGGTTTAATCAGGCAAAAGCCATTATTTTAAATGACAAAATAAAAATAATGGAGCTACATGTAAATAATTTGATACACTTCAGCAAGTAAATCAGATATTTAGGAATACTTTAAAGTGGAGAAAAACACAAGAAAGACATTTTTCTTATGTATAGTGAGTTACATGTAATTATATACCATGACTCTTTCACTCACTTAATTTATCAAGTCATATAAAATACAGATGAAAGTCATAATGATGTACCCTTATTGAAAGGGTTGTTTTAAATCAAGCTGATAATTTGGCTTTCAATTAAAGCATCTCAATTGTATTTCCGATGCTATATTGTAGTACAAGTGGCTGCAAAGTCAAACTGAATGATAGTGTCTGAAGTCTTAATTCAAGATATTTTCAGACTTAAAAATATATTGCGACAATAATTCTCTGTAGTGTTGACCTATCCTTGAAGAGCCTACTGGACAGAATATTACATCTCTCGTTTGAATTATGCATGTTAAAATGATATGCCTCTTCTAAAAAAACAAAGGTGAAAGCATAAAAATTGCCGACAATATAAGATTCATGTCAAGGAGACATATTTTACTGTTGCACTGGTTAATCTCTTGATATGTCTTCTCTGAGTTGAATATATTATCAAGCAATACAATTAGAACAATCAAGCCTTGTATCTTAATGATCTAAAGGTCTACAACCTTGTCCTCCAGGAGCCTACATTCCAAAGCCAAAAAAACAAAGGAACTTAACTGGACCTGCCAACTTGTCATAAGGGAGGGCATGCTGAAATATTCTGCAATTTGGTAAAAAACATCACGGTTTGTTACACACACCTTTGACCTGGAAGGACCCACAAATAAAAATTATTGAGGTAGTGAACGACTGATTTGCAACCCGATTGAACACAAACCACCTACTCCAAAAAGATGTTAAAGCTCTCCGTAGGGAGGCAGAGGTCAACATAAAAGAATCCCTCCAAATAGCAACCAAGTAAATGATGAGAAGACAGATATACAGGCAGCAACCAGAAGGCAGCCTCTATATCAACTATCAACAGGAGCCGGCAGCTCTGACCAACTCAGTAACCCTATTAAAAGATTCATATTTCCCAGAGGACAGCTCTTCAGGAATTCCATCATTTACCGAATATCCTTTGGAGTATGATACATGATGAATCATTCAAAACGTATCAGGTTCATGCTTGGGGACTGCCACAAGCGGAGAGATCTTCAAATTTGCCAAAGGAAGGTTCAGAAAATGAGCCTGCCACAACGCAACCTCCTTTTTGAAACCTGTCCCAAGCAACCCCTGGCCGATTTAATGTTTCGACCAAAACTTTCACAACTATTGCTGGATGGAATGACAAACCCGAATTGGAACACATGCTACAATAACACAGCCTTTTGCCTACATCCATTCTGTCTTGCAAACCTGCTTAGCCACTTACATGTGCTCTTGTTAAAGGCAAAGCAAAACCCCTTCTTAAAGGGTGCCGATGCACTTCCTGATGCTGGTCCGTCAGCTCCAGACCAAAATAATTAAGAAACCTTAAGCAGCATCATGACCTTTAATCACAGACCCTCATATCATAATCATCCCACTTCATCTCAGGCTTGACCGCTAGCTGCTGAAGAATCCGCTCATATGTACTCTGGGCCGCTGCTATCTCATCAAAGTAGCAAAAGAGGGGTCCCCCTGGTCAGGATATTTTCCTTCATAACACTGGCATAAATTACAAACACCCTACTTGTGCGCAAACCTGATCGCATATTCTCAAGTGCGCTAATCTGACATGAAAATATTAATATTTCACATTACAATATTCTTCACATAGCAGAATATGTTCTATTTATTCATAAATACATTTTTTGTCATATCTGATTGTATTTTGCTACAATATATATCTTTACTTATACATTCTTGATTATATATAGGTATAGATATATAAATATATATATATATATATATATATATATATATATATATATAGGAATATCTATTTATAAATACTTAGAACATATTCTATGTGCAGAACATTGGAAGGTGAACTATTCACAATAAATACATAGTATAACACATTATTAAATATGAATATTGCATATGATTTTACATGTTTTCCCCTACTTGACTGCAAAGAGCTCCAATGCACTTATATAAATGTCTATATATGTATGTATACATATGTATTTATGTGTTTTTATATATATATATATATATATGTCTTTAAATACATATATACACTTATAAATACATATTTACACACACACATACATATATATATATATATATATATATATATATATATATGTACATATATATATACAGGTATACCTCACTTTACAGTGCTTCACTTTACAGCGCTTCGCTAATACAGCGCTTTGTGGAGCAGAAGTTCAGCCTCCAAGGATTTTGAAACAGTGCTGTAATCTTCGTGAGATTGCAAGAAAAGTAACTGGCACCATTTTATTATGCTTAGTTCACTCTGTTTACATCATTACAGTGTAATCTGTGTCTCAGTGCTATAGTCTGGCAAATTGTACTACAGTTATTGTCACTATTTTACAGGTACAGTATTTATTGAATACTAATTGAATACTGTGCTGTGCTAGTGTTAAACTAAACTTAGTGCTATTGCAACCCTAATATATGTTAGTTCAAACATGTTTTCAAGTCTTTAAACACACTGGCAAGTGAAAAGAAAGCTAAAACTGCCTTGTTTCACTTTAAGGCGGTTTTCACTTTACAGCGGGGCTCCGGTCCCTAACCCGCTGTATGAGCGGGGTATACCTGTATATACATACATATACATCTTTGTATCTCTATGTTAAAGCCCTTTGTCTGCCTATTTTTTTTCTATTACCCGCGACCTTATATCTTTAAGACCATATAGCTTTTTGTGCATGTTCTTTAAAATAATTTTTATTAGATAGTGTTATTATGAATGTAACTGTAATAACTGTGTTATTATGAATGTATTTTTATGTGTTTTGTGACACTATTTGTTTCGCAAAACAATCAACCAGAGCTCTGAGAATGCGGTATTCATTCTAGCGTAAATCACGATAGAGCTCACGGAATCTAGTTTGCTTTCAAATTGTAATACGAGCAGATAACTCGATGCTTGCAAACACCCACGATAAACCCCTTTTCGTTTGCGCGTAACTGTTAACGTTCTACTCGTAATCTGGTCCTATATTGCAACCCTCTCTGACAGCTAAGGTATTTCAAGTCTCTATTAATGATTGCATGCTTGTATCCACAGTTCAGAGCAGATCAAGAAAACAGTGCTTAACTCTGGGAATAATTAAGAGCATTCTGTGCAGCTCAGATAAATTTCCCTCAGTGTCCTATAACTCAATTGGTGCATCATTTAATTGTCTACAGGGGCCAAGCCTGGTGGGTAGACATTGAGCTTCATTTACATAGCTTAAAAAAAGAAAGAAAAAGAATAGAAATAAAGAAAAGTTAACTGTTTTAGTGTATTCTATTTATATAGTGAAAAATTTTATTTTTTATTTATGATCGCTTCCATGGCCTTTTAAGCATGCACGGTGTATGTGCTACATGTTGACTGAGCAATGGAAGCCTAACAAAAGCAGTTTAAATAAAGCTTAAATTTAAAGGGGCTCTAAAGTCCAAAATTTTTTACCTATGATTCAGATAGAGTATATAATTTAAAAAAAAATTATTTACTTCCACTATTAAATTTTGCACAGTCTTTTATTAGCTCACTCAGCTAGATTATGAGTTGTGCGTTCAGGTTTTAACGCTGGTCTTAACGTTAACATAGCACTGCAACCATTACAATTCTTGTCGGTATAGCTGTACCGCAATCCTTTTAGCCTGTACTGTAACGTCAGTCCCGCACACCTAAAAATTATGTTTTTTATGGGAGTTCCATAGCGCTGCCATTACGAGTTTTGCGGTGAGGCTAAAAAACTTGCGTTCCAGCCTATACTGACAAGATCCGTTCCGCAATCTAAAAGCAGTAGTTATGAGTTTAACGCAACAAAACTGTAACATAAAACTCATAACTAAAGTGTTACAAAGTGCACTAAACACCCATAAACTACCTATGAACCCCTAAACTGAGGCCCTCTTGCATCGCAAATACTATAGTAAATTTATTAACCCCTAATCTTCAGCTCCCGACATCACCGCCATTAAAAATAATTGTTAACCCCTATTCTGCCGCTCCCCGACATTGTCACCACTATAATAAAGTCATTAACCCCTAAACGATGCCCTTTGCATAGCAAACACTATTTAAATACTATTAACCCCTAATCTGCCGTCCACCCACGTCGCCCCAAGTGTACTAAAGTTATTAAGCCCTACATCGCCGCCACTATAATAAACCTATTAATCCTTAAACCACAAGCCCCCCACAATGAAATATACTAAAGTAAACTATTAACCCCTAAAGTGAAAGCCCCTCACATCAAAATAAACTAAATTAAACTAGTAACCCCTAAACCTAACCATAACCCTAACGTAACCCTAACACTCACTAACTTTATATTAAAATTAAAAATTCCCTATCTTAAATTAAAACTTAACTGTCAAATTAAAAGTACTAAGTTTAAACTGACAATTAAACTAATCATTAAACTAAAATTGAACTAACTACCAATTAAATAAAACTAAACTACACATTCAAAAAATACTAACACTATTATAAAAACTACAAACTATCTAATTACAAAAAATAAAAAATACTAAATTACAAAAAATAACAAACACTAAATTACAAAAAATAACAAACTAAATTATCAGAAATAAAAAAGAATTACACCTAATCTAAAAGCCCTATAAAAATAAAAAAGTCCACCCCCCCAAAAAAAACCTAGCCTACTATAAACTACCAATAGCCTTTAAAAGGGCCTTTTCCCCAAAGATATCAGCTCTTTTCCCTGAAAAATATACAAAAAACCCCCAACAGTAAAACCCACCACCCAGCCAACCCCCACAAAATAAAAAAGCTAATTCTAAAAAAAAAAACTAATCATCCAATAGAATGGGAGCTGCTTAAATCCTATTGGCTGATTTGAACAGCCAATATGATTTTAGCAGCTCTAATTCCTATTGGCTGATTCAAAATTTTCAGCCAATAGGAATGCAAGGGATGCTATTTTGAAATGGCTCCCTTGCATTGAAGATTCAGTATATACGGTGGTGACCGTATGAAGAGGATGCTCCACGCCAGATGTCTTCAGGACCAAAGAGATTTACTATTAGGGAAAAAACTTCCAAAATCATTTTAATAAAGCAAGTTAAAGGGACACTAAACTTTTTCAGATTATTATTTCAAATGTTTAGATATACAGTACATAAAGAAACAACTTTGCAATATATTTTCATTGTTTATTTAGTTTGCATGTGCTTTTCTTTTAGGGTATTACGTACAGTACTTTGTCACAACCTCGCCACCTTTTAATTTGTGAGAAAAAAATTTGAGAACTGTAGAGCACAAATGTTAAGAGAATTATGCTGGGATTTGTGAGAAAATTTCATGCACTCCCAAGGAATTCCCATGTTCAGCCCATTTTAGGAAAAAACAACAATTACACTTTGTATTTTGTACAAATTTGTATGTGTTTTTGCACATCCAGTGTACTTAAATTATGATTTATGCTCTTCATATTTAATATGATTTATTCCTGTGTAATATACAGATTTTTTGGTGAACAATTATGTTACAATTTTTGATTCACTTTAACAATGCAATTTTTTCCTGTGTATTTTTGTGTGAATGGTTTAGTAATTTGTTTTGTATGAATTTAATTGTGCACTTTTGTAATGTATGCATCTCTATCCCATACAAAAAAGCAATATGCTCCCCATTGGGAGACACCCTGTTTTCAGGGCAAAAGGTGGCTTTATATGACTGGGGAACATTCTTAAATAATCTCGCCAGCCCAGAGAGCTTTAAAAAAATCAGCCCCTTAGTTTATCCATTATGTTTTTAATGGGTCAGATCCCACCATATCTAGAACTAAAATAGACAGAAAAAATTATTGGCCGCTTTTTGTTTGTTTTCTTTCTCGCCCTGGACCTGAAAAAGCACTATTTATTCTCTACAACTTGAAAGAAAACTAACCATCATAAATAACAGCCTTGAACTTTGACTGATCGTTTAATGTCATGTGACTTTTTTATATCAAATGTAACTGTGAAAATTAGCTGTCATTATAACTAATAAACTTCTTAATAACAGACGGACTAAAAATGTACTTGTTTGAGAACGAAACTTTGATAACATCTTATTGGACAATTATTGTGTCAATTTTTATTAGTTAATTCAAAAGACGATTTGCCCTTTTGATTGGTTAATGTAAAATAAGAATTTTAAAAGTTTTAAAATGTTTTTTTTCACAAGAAATAGGGATATAAAATATAACATTAAAAGTTAACAATACTTTTTTTATTGATAAAATACTCTTCCTTGAGAAAAAATAGTTTTTAAAGGGATTTAGATCAGGTTTTAGAATAAAGGTTCTCCTCATTATGTAAATATACTCTCCATCAAGAAAGATGTAAGATGTAGAAACATATACATACTGTATATACATAAATATTTACAGTAAAAATACAGTCCCATAGACTTCAATGTAATGGCATTTTTCAGTGCCGTTTTTTTTTTTTCTAACACCCCCATATCCCCTCACTTTAACCCCTTATAACTGCTTTGCACAGTTATTTTTAAAACAAATAAAGATGCTCATAATTTTTATTTTAAGAAAATAACCACTTTATTTTGGGGGCAACTGGGTCACATTTTTTAAATTAACCAGAGGTCTGACCTCTAGTTAATTGCGCTTAGTGCAAAGTGCTCCTGTAAGCTTGCGGGAGCATTAACCAGTCACTTGTAATACCTGGTTATTTAACCTGCGCCATTAACCAGGCAAATTTGCTCCTTTACAAACGCACAATAAAATAGCACTGCAATTATAATCTAGACCTTTGTAAGTTATTTTGATCTGAAAAAAAAGCTAAACTGGTTTTGGAAGTTAATATGATCTAAAATTGCCAGTTCAATTCTTCTTCATGCAGTCAGAACACTTATGTTATATGTCTGATGTCTGCATGTTTCAGATTCCTAGCCTGGCCAGAAAGACAAACCAACAACTCATGAAAGACAGACTGGCAATACATGCTTTTGCCTATCAGGGTTGTGCATGCTCTTGGAACAATACAGCAGAGATGGAAAGGATGCCATTCTCAATCTTAAAAAGTAAAAACACTGCCCGAAAAGAAGCCCCAACTGAATATAAACCTTACATAAAAAACCCACCCAAGTGATCCCTGTTACTTAAGTCCCCCATCAATGGCAACACCAAATATGCTCTCCCTGTAGGACCCACACATGACAGTGTAATCACCTATTAGCAACTTCATCCTACAACAGTCTATGTAAGTGTTCAATCCAATGCCATATCAATCAGATTTCCTCATCTTCTACCCCATAGGGAAAAAAAATATTCTGTTTTTTTCCACCTTAATGTCTTCTTATTAATATTGCTCACATACCTGGAACCTCCTCAGTAAATATAGGTTCAATAATAGATTTCTCATTCATGGCTTTAGTCCTTTTTCTATAAGTTTTTGTGACAAAGTGTCCTAATGCTTTGTAATAGCTATAGCTTTTGTATCATAGTAGTATTATTTATCATTATTTTTATAACAAAAAAAAGAAAGAAAATTAGATTTCACTTAATCATTTTTAAATAAACACTTTTTTTTACTTTGTAAGTGCATTAAAATTTTCTTGGCTATTTTATTATTGTGGATTTGCACCCAGGTGGCTGATAGTTGGATGGCATCATTTAATCTTATTATGGGATATATATACACATGCTGTATATGTATGTATATATATATATATATATATATATATATGTGTGTGTGTGTGTGTGCATATGTGTGTAATATAAAGAGAAAACATTTAAAACCTACCTAATAAATGCACAGAGGGCCTCAAGAGCAAGTTAACTACATTGGGGTAGATCCGATAAAAATTGTCGCCCTCAAAAGCTGGCGACGCCAATATTTGCGCGGGTTTGGTATCCTATATACGGCGTAACCTAGAAGTTACGCGCGTATATTTCTGCCGTCGCCCGTAGTTTTTTGGGCCATAGGCAGGTATACCAAACCCGCGCAGTTTGGTATCCAATATACAGCGTAAGGACTTACGTGGCGAAAATGGAGAAATCTTACTCCATTTTCACCTCGCCACAAAAAGTAGCCGTAAGAAGCCTTACGCTGACTATTGTAGCCCCGTAACTCCCTAAACTGGCTGCTAAAATAAACCTAACACCTAACGCATGCGCAATGTCTATCTCCCTGTCAACCGCGATCCCCCGCCGCAATCCCTAAAAAAATATTTAACCCCTAAACCGTCGCCATCTACATAAACTAACCACCTACTGTGAGCCCCTAAAACCGCCACCATCTAACTGATCTATCCCCTAATGTGAACCCCTTACACCGCCGCCATCTATATTAAAATTATTAACCCCTAATTTAATCTACCTACCCCGCCGCCAGCTATATTATCTATATTAACCCTAAGTATATTATAGTTAATATAGTTATTACATTATATATATTAACTATATTAACCCTAATTATATTAGGGTTAATATAGTTAATATAGTTACTATAGTATTTATATAAACTATATTAACTCTATCTAACCCTAACACCCCTAACTAAATTCTTATTAAATAAATATAATTCATATTATAAACTAAAATATTCCTATTTAAATCTAAATACTTACCTATAAAATAAACCCTAAGATAGCTACAATGTAATTAATAATTACATTATAGCTATGTTAGGGTTTATATATTTTTTTTTTTTTTAATTTTTTATTGAGGTTCAGAATGAGGCATACATATAATGTAATAAACAAAACATCACAGTAAAAAATAACAGGTGGATTATGACATCTGTTTGAGAAGAACACAGTGCGTACCTGAAACAATAATGCAGACTGGTATTGTGAATGTACAATGCCTAGTAAACTGTAGGCTCCCTAGAAGGTAACAAAGGCCGCTCTTGGGCCATAGCCAGCTGTGTATGGTCATATATAGGGGGCTATTTCAAGTATAAAAGACCACTTTTGGATCTTCAGATGAGAACCTCTTTTTTTTTTTTTTTTTTTTTTTTAGAAATATAGTAGAATACGATAACAATTAACTGAAAAAAGGACACAATAAACTTGGTGTTAACCCTTATTGTATAAACAAACTGGTTGGTTAATGCAAAGATACTTGTTATGGACAAGGGATATAATTATGGTCCTGGAGATCCCAGATTTGACACTGGAGAATAAGGAGCATCTAAATTCCAAGCATATGGGCTTCACATGTTAAATGGGAATTTGAATTTACTTAAAATTTCTGAGGGACTGAGTAACTACTAGTCCATAAAGCATGTTAGCGAATGTACTGACTATTCCTGAGAAATTAACCCGCTGACCCTGGACTCTATGAGAAGGGCACAAGTATTTTAGTGTACTCCCCTAAGTATATCTGACAATATATAGTTGACTGAACCTCCTTCATTAACAGTAATGGTCAAAAACTTTAAAAGTTAAGATATACATATTACTCAGATCTGTTATAGGTGGTGCAAACCTCATATAGCTCAAAGGAGTGAAATATTTGAAGGACCAGCCTTCACTGAAATGTTACATTATTATGAGATAACAGTTATAGTAGACCATATAAAAAGCTAGAACTTCAGAGTACAAATCTCAATATATGCGATGTCAGAGCATAGTGAATACAGAGCTGCAATAGATTCATATGTAATGGTGATTAGCAAATCAGTCTACCAGATATACAAACAGCTATGCAAAGATACAACAGGTAAATGGAATATAAATACCCAGGAGAGATACATTATGTGCGATACTGAGTATAAACTTAGTGTTCATAGCTAAAGTTTCAGAGGCTCTCAAATGCGTGTGGCAGGAGCAGTAATTATAAAACCTAGAGCTTCAGATTACAAATCTCAAAATATGCAATTTCAGGACATAGAGAGTTTAACACTACAACAGGTTCATATGTAATGGTGATTAACAAATCAGTCCACCGGATACACAAACAGCTATATAGCGATGCAACTGGTTAATGTAATATAAATATCCAGGAGAGATACAGCGTGTGCTGTGTTGAGTATAAACATAGTGTTCATAGGAAAAGTTGCAGAGGTTTTTATGTGCATATGACAGGAGCGGTAAGTATAATTTGGAGTGGCGATATATTTAAAAGTCACCTTATCGCTAAAGGAAAAGCAGTGTCCTCATTGCGCCAAGTCGTCAGCAGCCACCTTCCAAGGCTAAGAAATCTGAAAAGTGCCCCTCCAGTACTCCCACAGAACGGAGGTCCCGGGTCCCAGGAAAGGCGTGGTTGCAAGTATTGCCATAATATCACAGGTCCATGCGAAGCCGTATCACCCAGGAGCTCACCCTGTCTCATTACCTCTTGACTAGAAGGTGTTAAATGCCGGGCTGGGGTCACATCGGCGCGGTATAACTTGTGTCCTGAGAGTGAGTGGCGAGAGTTCTCAGCTGTCTGCAGCTCCTGCTGTACTTCAGACCGGAACTTTTGCAGCTTGCTAGCGTGAGGTAAACTAGTAAGGGTCTGTAAAGTAAGCGCTGCTTCTAAGTCCGTCTTTACATCAGAGCATTCTGCTGCTCTCATAGTCTCCGGCTCCCCATCTGTCACTGAAGTGCCAAGGGTAGGGCGTAGGCGCCGGGGCCCCAAAGCGCCCACACCCCCCCCTTCTGCTGTGTGGATCACGGGTTGGGAGTCCTTGTGGGCCAATTCATTATTAATACAGTCGAATGCCATAGCAAGCTCAGCTTCTAATGTAGCATGATGATTCCTAAGTAAGATGCACAGCTCCTCCATAAAACTCGGCGGGAACTCCATAGTGAATAAGTTGTAGTTTACAACAAATAAAGATAAAACAAGCAATGTAGCTCTAGGTATATATTGTGTCTTGCGAGAAAAGAAATATGCAGTGTCTTGCGGTGCTCACTGCTTCATAACGACAGAGGCACATCCATGCCCTGCCGGGGGGTTAGAATGATGATAGGCCGCAACCTCTAATTCACTCCGGTTCGGTAAATACTGTTACTGTTCCAAAGATATTTACATATCCTGAGAGAACTGGCTTTACTGTATGTCCTCAACTCAAACTATATGTAGGATGGTATATTGGGAAGGAGATTTCACATAGATTCCTTTGTAGAGATGAAGGAGCTGATGATTAAGCGACCTGTCATGGCCGCCACCCGGAAGTTCCCCCGGGTTTATATTTATTTTACAGGTAAATTGTTAATTATTTTAACTAGGTATAATAGCTATTAAATAGTTATTACCTATTTAATAGCTACCTAGTTAAAATAATTACCCAATTACCTGTAAAATAAATCCTAACCTAAGTTACAAATACACCTACACTATCAATAAATTAAATAAACTACAAATATATATCTAAAAATACAATTAAATAAACTAAACTAAATTACAAAAAAAAAAACACTAAATTACAAAAAATTAAAAAAAAGATTACAAGATTGTTAAGCTAATTACACCTATTCTAAGCCCCCTAATAAAATAATAAACCCCCAAAATAAAAAAAAATCCCTACCCTATTCTAAATTAAAAATAGTTCAAAGCTCTTTTACCTTACCAGCCCTTAAAAGGGCCTTTTGTGGGGGCATGCCCCAAAGAAAACTGCTCTTTTGCCTGCAAAAAAACCCACAATACCACCCCCCAACATTACAACCCACCACCCACATACCCCTAATCTAACCCAAACCCCCCTTAAATAAACCTAACACTACCCCCCTGAAGATCTCCCTACCTTGTATTCACCCAGCCGGGGCGAACTCCTCATCCGATCCAGGCGATGTGTTCCAGCAAGCGGCAGTGAAGTCTTCTTCCATCCGGGCGATGTCTTGAAGCAAGCGGCAGAGAGTCTTCTTCCATCGGCGACGTCTTCAAGCAAATCGGCATCTTCAATCTTCTTACTTCGCTCCTCCGCCGCAGAGCATCCTTCCGGCACGACGACTTCCCGACGAATGAGGTTCCTTTAAATGACGTCATCCAAGATGGCGTCCACCGAATTCCGATTGGCTGATAGGATTCTATCAGCCAATCGGAATTAAGGTAGAAAAATCTGATTGGCTGATTGAATCAGCCAATCAGATTAAAGTTCAATTCCGATTGGCTGATTGGTTCAGCCACTCGGATTGAACTTGAATCTGATTGGCTGATTCAATCAGCCAATCAGATTTTTCTACCTTAATTCCGATTGGCTTATAGAATCCTATCAGCCAATCGGAATTCGGCTGACGCCATCTTGGATGACGTCATTTAAAGGAACCTCATTCGTCGGGAAGTCGTCGTGCCGGAAGGATGCTCTGCGGCGGAGTAGCGAAGTAAGAAGATTGAAGATGCCGATTTGCTTCTGGATTCTAGAGCATGCAATATGACTAACACGTTCCACTAAATAACTGACTGAGGGCCTAATATTCAAAGCCTCGCCACTCAGGCAAGATATTTTCCTGTCAGTTGGTTGAGGCCCATAAAAAAAAAAAATTAAAAACACAAATTTTATCTTGAGAAATGTTTATGTTTCTATGTAGTGTTCTTTATGTGAAACAGAGACTCCTACATTACAATACAAGGTCTAAAAAAAATCTCAAAGATTTTGTGTGATTTCTCTCCATGCCAGCGAGGTTTTGAATATCAGGCCCTTAAAAAGAACTACAAAACCTTGGAACTACAAGGGTTTCTGTTTTCTCACAGTAGAGTAACATTTATGCAAAGTGTGAACATTTTCAGAAAATATTAACACCCCATTTGCTGCTATTTGTTTTTCAATGGCCACACGCCTCCCATCACTTGATTTATTTAGAGGGACCAATACAGACTTACTACTCTAGTATGCTGCTGGCTTGTAACAACAGCGCCAGTTACTAGTTTAAAAAAAATAAAAATAAGCTGCTATTCAGCTGTTCCTCTGCTGCCCTGTAAACATTATTCATAGGAAATAGCAGGTGAACTTTTCTTGTTGTCACACATTCTAAACAATAAAAATGAGCCAGTATCAGTCAATAACCCCCCCCCCCCATAATGGATAATTCACCCAAAACTATTTCTTTTTCTGTGCACATGTGTAGTATGTACCAAACCTAATAAGCCAGTGTCACTAAAGCAATTACTAGCTTTGCTGTAATTTCTCTTTGATTCTTACTTGCTCTGTTTCTCATTAATGAATCAGAACATGGTTAACAAACATGGAATCCTGTGGCTATTTCTTTAATTTTGTTATGTTAAATTCTCATAAATTGTTGCATTCATTATATTCTCTCAAATAAGCTTTTGCAGATTTAAACAACATTATAGAGTGATTTTACACATATACTGAGCGATGAAACAATCATTATCTCATTGAGAACCAAATTACTATACAATACCAAGGGAAAGACTTAAATTGAAAGACACAGATGATACAGCATTACATATACATACAGATTGCTATTCCTAAAACTTGCTTTTCTAACTAATAGTCAGGCGTACATTATTTAAAACATTTAGCTAGCATTATTCTATAATTCACAACACTGAAAGCATTCATTTGTGTGCATACATTTTTTATCTGCTCAGGACTGTGTGAGGCTCAGGGCAGCTGGAACAATGAATCTCTTAATATTAGAAAAGCTGGTAAAATGGTACTCAAAAAATAATATTAAAGATAGGTAAAATAAACTAGTAAACATTAATATTCAGCAACTTAAAGGGACAGAACATTTTTCTCCCTTTGTATGTGTCCCCAATGATTAAAGGGACATTCAAGTCAAAATTAAAGTTTCATTATTCAGATAGGGCATGCAATTTTGAACAACTTTCCAATTTACTTTTATCATCAAATTATCTTTGTTCTCTTGGTATTCTTTGTTGAAAGCTAATCCTAGGTAGGCTCAATCTAGGGTGACCATATTGCAGCTTTATATCAAGGCGGTTTAACCCTTTGAGTGCTAAGCACTTTCCCACCTGGGTGCTAAGCTGATTTAAGGTTTTCTTTTCTTTTTAATTTTTTGAAATAACAAAATTTATGCTTACCTGATAAATTTATTTTTCTTTCATGTAATTAGCAAGAGTCCCTGAGCTAGTGACGTATGGGATATACATTCCTACCAGGAGGGGCAAAGTTTCCCAAACTTCAAAATGCCTATAAATACACCCCTCACCACACCCACAATTCAGTTTTACAAACTTTGCCTCCCATGGAGGCGGTGAAGTAAGTTTGTGCTAGATTCTTCGTTGATATGCGCTTCGCAGCAGGCTGGAACCCGGTTTTCCTCTCAGTGTGCAGTGAATGTCAGAGGGATGTGAAGAGAGTATTGCCTATTTGAATTCAATGATCTCCTTCTACGGGGTCTATTTCATAGGTTCTCTGTTACCGGTCGTAGAGATTCATCTCTTACCTCCCTTTTCAGATCGACGATATACTCTTATATATACCATTACCTCTACTGATTCTCGTTTCATTACTGGTTTGGCTTTCTACTACATGTAGATGAGTGTCCTGGGGTAAGTAAGTCTTATTTTTGTGACACTCTAAGCTATGGTTGGGCACTTTTATATAAAGTTCTAAATATATGTGTTTAAACATTTATTTGCCTTGATTCAGGATGTTCAACATTCCTTATTTCAGACAGTCAGTTTCATTATTTGGGATAATGCATTTGAATAATCAATTTTTCTTACCTTAAAATTTGACTTTTTTTCCTGTGGGCTGTTAGGCTCGCGGGGGCTGAAAATGCTTAATTTTATTGCGTCATTCTTGGCGCGGACTTTTTTGGCGCAAAAATTTTCTTTGTCTTTTCCGGCGTCATACTTGTCACCGGAAGTTGCGTCATTTTTTTACGTTTTTGCGCCAAAAATGTCGGCGTCACCGGATGTGGCGTCATTTTTGGCGCTTAAAGCATTTAGGCGCCAAATAATGTGGGCGTCTTTTTTGGCGCTAAAAAATATGGGCGTCATTATTGTCTCCACATTATTTAAGTCTCATTGTTTATTTGCTTCTGGTTGCTAGAAGCTTGTTCATTGGCATTTTTTCCCATTCCTGAAACTGTCTTTTAAGGAATGTGATCAATTTTGCTTTATATGTTGTTTTTTCTATTACATATTGCAAGATGTCTCAGATTGACCCTGAATCAGAAGATACTTCTGGAAAATTGCTGCCTGATGCTGGATCTACCAAAGTTAAGTGTATTTGTTGTAAACTTGTGGTAACTGTTCCTCCGGCTGTTGTTTGTAATGATTGTCATGACAAACTTGTTAATGCAGATAATATTTCCTTTAGTAGTGTTCCATTACCTGTTGCTGTTCCATCAACATCTAATATTCAGGGTGTTCCTGTTAACATAAGAGATTTTGTTTCTAAATCTATTAAGAAGGCTATGTCTGTTATTCCTCCTTCTAGTAAACGTAAAAGGTCTTTTAAAACTTCTCATTTTTCAGATGAATTTTTAAATGAACATCATCATTCTGATTCTCATAATGATTCTTCTGGTTCAGAGGATTCTGTTTCAGAGGTTGATACTGATAAATCTTCATATTTATTTAAAATGGAATTTATTCTAAAGAAGTCTTAATTGCATTAGAAATAGAGAAATCTGGTCCTCTTGATACTAAATCTAAACATTTGAATACGGTTTTTAAACCTCCTGTAGTTATTCCAGAGGTTTTTCCCGCCCCTATTTCTGAAGTAATTTCCAGGGAATGGAATAATTTGGGTAATTCATTTACTCCTTCTAAATGGTTTAAGCAATTATATCCTGTGCCATCTGACAGATAAGAGTTTTGGGACAAAATCCCTAAGGTTGATGGGGCTATCTCTACTCTTGCTAAACGTACTACTATTCCTACGGCAGATAGTACTTCCTTTAAGGATCCTTTAGATAGGAAAATTGAATCCTTTCTAAGAAAAGCTTACTTAAGTTCAGGTAATCTTCTTAGACCTGCTATATCTTTGGCGGATGTTGCTGCAGCTTCAACTTTCTGGTTGGAAGCTTTAGCACAACAAGTAACAGATCATAATACTCATATCATTGTTAATCTTCTTCAACATGCTAATAATTTTATTTGTGATGCCATCTTTGATATCATTAGGGTTGATGTCAGGTATATGTCTTTAGCTATTTTAGCTAGAAGAGCTTTATGGCTTAAAACTTGGAATGCTGATATGTCTTCTAAGTTAACTTTGCTTTCCATTTCTTTCCAGGGTAATAAATTGTTTGGTTCACAGTTGGATTCTATTATTTCAACTGTTACTGGGGGGAAAGGAACTTTTTTACCACAGGATAAAAAATCTAAAGGTAAATTTAGGTCTGCTAATCGTTTTCGTTCCTTTCGTCACAATAAGGAACAAAAGCCTGATCCTTCCCCTACAGGAGCGGTATCAGTTTGGAAGCCATCTCCAGTCTGGAATAAATCCAAGCCTTTTAGAAAGCCAAAGCCAGCTCCCAAGTCCACATGAAGGTGCGGCCCTCATTCCAGCCCAGCTGGTAGGGGGCCGATTACAATTTTTCAAAGAAATTTGGATCAATTTGATTCACAATCTTTGGATTCAGAACATTGTTTCACAAGGGTACAGAATAGGCTTCAAGATAAGGCCTCCTGCAAGAAGATTTTTTCTTTCCCGTGTCCCAATAAATCCAGTGAAGGTTCAAGCATTTCTGAAATGTGTTTCAGATCTAGAGTTGGCTGGAGTAATTATGCCAGTTCCAGTTCTGGAACAGGGGCTGGGGTTTTACTCAAATCTCTTCATTGTACCAAAGAAGGAGAATTCCTTCAGACCAGTTCTGGATTTAAAAATATTGAATCGTTATGTAAGGATACCAACATTCAAAATGGTAACTATAAGGACTATTCTGCCTTTTGTTCAGCAAGGGCATTATATGTCCACAATAGATTTACAAGATGCATTTCTGCATATTCCGATTCATCCAGATCACTATCAGTTTCTGAGATTCTCTTTCCTAGACAAGCATTACCAGTTTGTGGCTCTGCCGTTTGGCCTAGCAACAGTTCCAAGGATTTTTACAAAGGTTCTCGGTGCCCTTCTATCTGTAATCAGAGAACAGGGTATTGTGGTATTTCCTTATTTGGACGATATCTTGGTACTTGCTCAGTCTTCACATTTAGCAGAATCTCATACGAATCGACTTGTATCGTTTCTTCGAGAACATGATTGGAGGATCAATTTACCAAAGAGTTCGTTGATTCCTCAGACAAGGGTAACCTTTTTAGGTTTCCAGATAGATTCAGTGTCCATGACTCTGTCTCTGACGGACAAGAGACGTCTGAAATTGGTTTCAGCTTGTCGAAACCTTCAGTCTCAATCATTCCCTTCGGTAGCCTTATGCGTGGAAATTCTAGGTCTTATGACTGCTGCATCAGCCTTATGCATGGAAATTCTAGGTCTTATTACTGCTGCATCGGACGCGATCCCCTTTGCTCGTTTTCACATGCGACCTCTTCAGCTCTGTATGCTGAACCAGTGGTGCAGGGATTATACAAAGATATCTCAATTAATATCTTTAAATCCGATTGTACGACACTCTCTGACGTGGTGGACAGACCACCATCGTTTAGTTCAGGGGGCTTCTTTTGTTCTTCCAACCTGGACTGTGATCTCAACAGATGCAAGTCTGACAGGTTGGGGAGCTGTATGGGGGTCTCTGACAGCACAAGGGGTTTGGGAATCTCAGGAGGCGAGATTAACAATCAACAATTTGGAACTCCGTGCAATTTTCAGAGCTCTTCAGTCGTGGCCTCTTCTAAAGAGAGTGTCGTTCATTTGTTTCCAGACGGACAATGTCACAACCGTGGCATATGTCAATCATCAAGGAGGGACTCACAGTCCTCTGGCTATGAAAGAAGTATCTCGAATACTTGTATGGGCGGAATCCAGCTCCTGTCTAATTTCTGCGGTTCATATCCCAGGTATAGACAATTGGGAAGCGGATTATCTCAGTCGCCAAACGTTACATCCGGGCGAATGGTCTCTTCACCCAGAGGTATTTCTTCAGATTGTTCAAATGTGGGGACTTCCAGAAATAGATCTGATGGCTTCTCATCTAAACAAGAAGCTTCCCAGGTATCTGTCCAGATCCAGGGATCCTCAGGCGGAAGCAGTGGATGCATTGTCACTTCCTTGGAAGTATCTTCCTGCTTATATCTTTCCGCCTCTAGTTCTTCTTCCAAGAGTGGTTTCCAAGATTCTAAAGGAGCGTTCGTTTGTTCTGCTGGTGGCTCCAGCATGGCCTCACAGGTTTTGGTATGCGGATCTTGTCCGGATGGCTACTTGCCAACCGTGGACTCTTCCGTTAAGACCAGACCTTCTATCGCAAGGTCCTTTTTTCCATCAGGATCAAATCCTTAAATTTGAATGTATGGAGATTGAACGCTTGATTCTCAGTCATAGAGGTTTCTCTGACTCCGTAATTAATACTATGTTACAGGCTCGTAAATCTGTATCTAGGAAGATATATTATCGAGTCTGGAAGACTTACATTTCTTGGTGTTCTCATCATTTTTCTTGGCATTCTTTTAGAATTCCTAGAATTTTACAGTTTCTTCAGGATGGTTTGGATAAAGGTTTGTCTGAAAGTTCCTTGAAAGGACAAATCTCTGCTCTTTCTGTTCTCTTTCACAGAAAGATTGCTAGTATTCCTGATATTCATTGTTTTGTACAGGCTTTGGTTCGTATAAAACCTGTTATTAAGTCAATTTCTCCTCCTTGGAGTTTGAATTTGGTTCTGGGGGCTCTTCAAGCTCCTCCGTTTGAACCTATGCATTCGCTGAATATTAAATTACTTTCTTGGAAAGTTTTGTTTCTTTTGACCATCTCTTCTGCTAGAAGAGTTTCTGAATTATCTGCTCTTTCTTGTGAGTCTCCTTTTCTGATTTTTTATCAGGATAAGGCGGTGTTGCGAACTTCATTTAAATTTTTACCTAAGGTTGTGAATTCTAACAACATTAGTAGAGAAATTGTGGTTCCTTCATTGTGTCCTAATCCTAAGAACTCTAAGGAAAGATCGTTGCATTCTTTGGATGTAGTTAGAGCTTTGAAATATTATGTTGAAGCTACTAAAGATTTCCGAAAGACTTCTAGGCTATTTGTTATCTTTTCTGGTTCTAGGAAAGGTCAGAAGGCCTCTGCCATTTCTTTGGCGTCTTGGTTAAAGTCTTTGATTCATCATGCTTATGTTGAGTCGGGTAGAACTCCGCCTCAAAGGATTACAGCTCATTCGACTAGGTCAGTCTCTACTTCCTGGGCATTTAAGAATGAAGCTTCGGTTGATCAGATTTGCAAAGCATCAACTTGGTCTTCTTTGCATACTTTTACTAAATTCTACCATTTTGATGTGTTTTCTTCTTCTGAAGCAGTTTTTGGTAGAAAAGTACTTCAGGCAGCTGTTTCAGTTTGATTCTTCTGCTTATAATTTCAGGTTTTTTTTTCATTATAAGATTTAAGCTTTGTTTTGGGTGTGGATTATTTTTCAGCGGAATTGGCTGTCTTTATTTTATCCCTCCCTCTCTAGTGACTCTTGCGTGGAAGATCCACATCTTGAGTATTCATTATCCCATACGTCACTAGCTCATGGACTCTTGCTAATTACATGAAAGAAAACATAATTTATGTAAGAACTTACCTGATAAATTCATTTCCTTCATATTAGCAAGAGTCCATGAGGCCCGCCCTTTTTGTGGTGGTTATGATTTTTTGTATAAAGAACAATTATTCCAATTCCTTATTTTTTATGCTTTCGCACTTTTTTCTTATCACCCCACTTCTTGGCTATTCGTTAAACTGATTTGTGGGTGTGGTGAGGGGTGTATTTATAGGCATTTTGAGGTTTGGGAAACTTTGCCCCTCCTGGTAGGAATGTATATCCCATACGTCACTAGCTCATGGACTCTTGCTAATATGAAAGAAATGAATTTATCAGGTAAATTATGTTATTTCTTGACACGATAAGTCTATGGATCATCTAATTACTATTGGGAATATCACTTCTGCCCAGCAGGAGGTGCAAAGAGCACCACAGCAAAGCTGTTAAATATCACCTCCCTTCCCTCTAACCCTAGTCATTCAACCGAAGCAAAGGAGAGAAAGGAAGCAACAAGGTGCAGAAGTGTCTGAAGTATATAACATACCAACAACCTGTCTAAAGAACAGGACGGGCCATGGACTCATCGTGGCAAGAAATAAATAAAATTTATCAGGTAAGCATAAATTTTGTTTTCATTCTAATGACACAATGAGTCCACAGATCATCTAATTACTAGTGGGAATCAATACCCAAGCTAGAGTACACAGATGATAAGGGAGGGACAAGACAGGGAACCTAAACGGAAGGCACCACTGCTTGAAGAACCTTTCTCCCAAAAGAGGCCTCAGCCAAGGCAAAGTGTAAAATTTATAGAATTTCGAAAAAGTGTGAAGTGAGGACCAAGTTGCAGCCTTGCAAATCTGTTCCACAGAAGCTTCATTTTTGAATGCTCAGGAAGAGGAAACAGCCCTTGTAGAATGAGCCATAACTCTCTCAGGAGGCTGCTGTCCAGCAGTTTCATAGGCAAAGCGAATTATACTCTTCAGCCACAAAGAAAGAGATGTAGCCATAGCTTTCTGTCTATTACGTTTCCCAGAGAATACCACAAACAGAGCAGAAGACTGACAAAAATCCTTAGTCGCCTGTAAATAGAATTTTAATGCACACACCACGTCGATATTGTGCAAAAGCCGTTCCATTTGAGAAGAAGGATTAGGGCACAAGGAAGGAACAACAACAATAATCTCCTGATTAATGTTCCGGTCTGAAACTACTTTAGGGAAAAACCTAACTTAGGACGCAAAACCACCTTATCCGAGTGAAAAATAAGGTAAGGAGACTCATACTGTAATGCTGAGAGCTCTGACACTCTACGAGCAGATGACATAGCAACAAGAAACAAAACTTTCCAAGATAACAACTTAATATCTAAGGAATGCATAGGCTCAAACGGAGCCCCTTGAAGAACGTTAAGAACTAAATTAAGACTCCAGGGAGGAGTAACTGGTATGAACACAGTCCTGATCCTGACCAAGGCCTGACAAAACGATTGCACGTCTGTGACGTCCACCAGAAGTTTATGTAACAAAATAGACAAGGCAGATATTTGACCCTTTAGGGAACTTGACGATAAACCCTTCTCCAAACCTTCTTTGGAGAAAGGACAGAATTCTAGGAATCCTAACTCTACTCCAAGAGTAGCCCCTGGATTCATACCAATATAGATATTTACGCCATATATTATGGTAAATCTTTCTAGTCACAGGTTTACGAGCCTGAATCATGGTCTCAATGACTGATTCCGAAAATCCACGCTTGGATAAAATTAAGCGTTCAATTTCCAAGCAGTCAACTTCAGAGAAACTAGATTTGGATGAAGGAAGGGCCCTTGAAGAAGAAGGTCCTTCCTCAACGGAAGTCTCCAAGGTGGAAGAGATGACATGTCCACCAGGTCTGCATACCAAATCCTGCGAGGCCACTCCAGTGCAATGAGGATCACCTACGCCCTCTCCTGCTTAATTCAAACAATGATTGAGGTAGAAGAGCGAACGGAGGAAATAGGTATGCAAGACTGAAATTCCAAGGTACCGCCAGAGTATCAGTACAGCCTGAGGGTCCCTTGACCTCGACCCATACCTCGGAAGCTTTGCTTTCTGATGAGATGCCATGAGATTCAATTCCAGCTGACCCCATTTGATAATCAGACTGGAAAACACTTCCGGATGGAGTTCCCACTCCCCCGGGTGAAAGATCTGCCTGCTCAGGAAGTCCACCTCCCAGTTGTCCACTCCTGGGATGTGAATCGCCAACAGACAGCAATTGTGGTTCTTTGTCCACTGAATGATCTTGGCTACCTCTGTCATGGCCAAGGAACTCCGAGTTCCTCCCTGACGGTTGATGTAAGCCACTGAAGTTATACTGTCCGACTGGAACCTGATGAACCGAGCCAAGGCTAACTGAGGCCAGGTCAGAAGAGCATTGAAGATTGCTCTCAACTACAGAATGTTTAAAGGTAGAACAGACTCCGACCAACTCCATGTTCCCTGAGCCTTTAGAGAGCCCCAGACTGCCCCCAATCCCAGAAGGCTGGCATCTGTTGTCACAATCACCCAAGAGGGTCTGCGAAAGCAGGATCCTGAGACAACCACCAAAGAAGAGAATCCCTTGTCTCCTGCTCCCAGCTGTAATCACAGAGACAGATCCACATAATCTCCATTCCACTGACTGAGCATGCTTAACTGCAGAGGTCTGAGGTGGAAACAGGCGAACGGGATGATGTCCATTACCACTACCATCAGACCAATTACCTCCATGCAATGAGCCACTGAAGGCCGAGGAGAGGACTGAAGTGCTAGGAAAGAATCGAAAACCTTTGATTTCCTGACTTCTGTCAGAAAAATTTTCATTGATAAGGAATCTATTATGGTTCCCAAAAAAATTACCCTTGTATTTGGAACTAAGGAGCTCTTTTCCAAATTTACCTTCCAGGAAAAATAACATTTCTGTGTGAGATTTTGCTTGTTGAAAGGATGGCGCATGAAACAGAATGTCGTCCAGATAAGGAGCCACTGCAATCCCCCACAATCGAAGCACCACCAACAGGGATCCCAGAACCTTTGAGAAAATTCTGTGAGCTGTGGCAAGGCCGAATGGAAGAGCCACAAACTAAAAGTGTTTGTCTAGAAATGCAAACCTTAGAAACTTGTAATGGACACTGTGGATGGGAACATGCAGGTACGCGTCCTTTAAATCTACCGTTGTCATAAATTGACCCTCTTGGATCAAAGGAAGAATGGAACGAATAGTTTCCATTTTGAAGGACGGCACTTTTTTAGACTCTTAAGATCTAAAATTGGTCTGAAGGTTCCCTCCTTTTTGGGAACCACAAACAGATTGGAGTAGAACCCCAAACCCTGTTCCTGCATCGGAACAGGAACTATTACTACCAGGTCGGAGAGGTCCTGAACACAGTGTAAGAACCCTATCTCTTTTTGTCTGGTCTACAGATAATCTTGAAAGCAGAAACCTGCCCCTGGGAGGAAAGGTCTTGAACTCTAGTTTGTATCCCTGGGACACGATGTCCACCGCTAAGGGATCCTGAACATCTCGAACCCAAGCCTGTGAAGAAGGAAAGTCTAACCCCCGCAAGATCGGGTCCCGGATCGGGGGCAGGCCCTTCATGCTGCTTTTGATTTAATAGCAGGCTTTTTGGACTGTTATAATTTGTTCCAAGACTGATTGGACCTCCAGGAAAGCTTGAACTGCTCCTGCTTGGAAGAGGGATAGGATGGCTTTCCCTTGAAATTTCGAAAAGGAATAAAAATTACTCTGATGTCCCTTTTGTTTATTTCTCTTATCCTGCAGGAGGAAATGGCCCTTTCCTAATGTAATGTCAGAAATTATTTCCGTCAAGTCCAGCCCAAACAAGGTCTTTTTTCTTGTAAGGAATCCCCAAAAGTTTAGACTTAGATGATACATCCGCAGACCAAGATTTTAACCATAAAGCTCTGAGGGCCAGTACGGCAAAACCAGAAATCTTAGCTCCCAGCTTAATAACCTGAAGAGAAGCATCCGTGGTGGGATGTTGGCCGACTTAAGGGCCTTTATACTATCCTGAATTTCTTCGAGGGGAGTGTCTGTCTGAATAGAATCAGACAACGCATCAAACCAGTATGCTGCCACACTAGTGACAGTAGCAATACAAACCGCAGGTTGCCATTGTAAACCCTGGTGTACATACATTTTCTTGAGCAACCCCTCTAACTTCTTATCCATAGGATCCTTAAAGGAACAACTATCCTCTATGGGAATAGTTGTTCTCTTAGCTAGCGTGGGAATTGCCCCTTCCACTTTGGGTACCATGTATTAAGCCTCCTTGATAGAGTCTGTGAAAGGAAACATCTTTTTTAAGTAAAGGGGATGGAGAAAAAGGGATACCCGGTCTCTCCCATTCCTTAGCATTAACCTCTGTAGCCCTATCTGGTACAGGAAATACCTCCACCATGGAGGGCACATCAAAATACTTGTTTAGTTTACTAGACTTCTTAGGATTGACTACGTCATTAAGTAACAAATGGAGGCGTTCAAGCTTAAACCTGAAAGAAACAACTTCAGTATCAGTTAAAGGTATAACACTGTCTGAGTCTGAGATTTCACCCTCAGATGCTACCAAAGTATCTTCCTCTTCAGGTTTCTGGGAAGAAACATTCAGAATATCCACTACTGTGTCAGCAACCTTATTCACAGATTGATTACATTTCCACTTGCGCTTTCCCTGCAGCATGGGAAAAGCATAGAACGCATCAGATACCGCTGATGACATTAGGGAAGCAATGTCTCGCAAGGTAACTCAAGGTGCAGTAATAGAGGAAGCACAGGGCACTGGCTGTATGGATGCTAAATTTTGGGACGCTTGAGGAGAAAGCTGCGGTATATCTATATCTTGAACATTGTCAGAAGACTCCTGAACAGTATGCGCCTTAGACAATGTTGGCTCAGGAAAAAGTCTATCCCTGTAATGTAAAGTTCTCTCAATACATGAGGAACAGAAAGGGATTGGTGGTTCTACATTAGCATCAAAGCATAAGGAACATCTAACATCTTGCAGGGTTTCTTGGGCCATCTTTATTCACCAATAAACAGACAACTGATATTTAATTCAGAAAATATCCCCCAAAATAAAAACAAAAAATGTATTACTGTTCCTTTAAATTTTAAACAGACAAAATAGCTGCTTTATTTTTCTGCTATTAAAGTTACACCTTAGCCCCCAAAATAACATCCAGACAACTCTACACCTCAGCTTAGCGTTGCTGAGGTGCTTATCTGCCTGCCTGCTAACAAAGTAAATTACTTTGTAACTGATCCGGACTCAACTCTATAAACACTGCGGTCCATAACCGCAACACTGCTGAATCTGGGACGCAGCTGAATTTCCCTCTGGAGACACAGGAAGTGACAAACAGGGCCAGAAAAAAAGGCATGCAATAGGAACTCCTGCCGTATCTAACTTTGCCCATTGTGGGCGTAACCTGAAAACTCCCTATCAGCTAAATCAATTATCACAGCCGTCGGGAGTGAAGTATAAAAAACAAATTTACCACCAAGAGCCAGATTCTCCTCGTCCCCAGTGCCTGCTCTGCTGCCCTTAAAAAATATTCCCCTGTCATAGGTGAATATAACTTGCTATCCTTTTTCTCTGCATGTCCCACAAAAACAAAGTTAGCACTTACCTTAATACTTCTGCCAGGCAGCATGGCAGCTCCTTAGGTTTGGGAGGCCAGTTTCCTCACATGGACCTGTGGGTCGAAACAAAGACTGAGTAATCTTACTCAGGCTTGCTTGTTTAGGGCAGCATAAATACATGGGAGGCGCAGTGAGAATTATGTCCCACAAGTTCCCATTACTTTAAAGCCACCACTGCTCTACTGAAGAGACTGATATGGACTACGGCTACACCCTAGAGCAAAACAGAACAATCTTGCACTGCTTAAAAAATAATAAAATCTTGCTTGAAGAATCTTTTCCTAACACTTAAGTTTACCACTTCCTTGCTCTAACGTAGGCAAAGAGAATGACAGGGGTTAGAGGGAAGGGATGTGATATTTAACAGCTTTGCTGTGGTGCTCTTTGCTGCCTCCTGCTTCGCAGGAGTGATATTCCCAATAGTAATTAGATGATCCGTGGACTATGTATCAATGGTCTTGCGGACCTGATCCGACAGTGCGGATCAAGACCACAAGAGCTCGCTGAATGAGGAGAGCAATATGCTCTCCGTATTCAGCATTGCACCAGCAGCTCACAAGAGCTCTGGTGCAACACCGCCCCCTGCAGACTCGGGGCCAATGGGCCGCCAGTAGGGAGGTGTCAATCAACCCGATTGCACTCGATCGGGTTGAATTGTGGCGATTCCTGTTCGCCTGCTCAGAGTAGGCAGACAGGGTTATGGAGCAGTGATATTTAGACCACTGCTTCATAACTGCTGTTTCTTGTGAGTCTGAAGACTCACCAGAAACACGGGCTCACAAGCTCCATACAAAGCTTGATAATTGGGCCTTATCATGTCATTAGAAAGAAATATATTTTATTTACTTTTTTATTTATTTTTTCATATCCATAAAACTTACCTTTCCAACGGTGGGTCTGTAGCTGCTTAGATGCTTGAGATACAGGCTTCTAAGCAGCATGCCCCCTTTCCTTATACTTGTTATTGTAATTTTTAAATAAAGTTGCGCAGTGACGTCATCGCGCGTGATGTCACCACACAAAACGTTAAACCCTGGTGATGCCTGTCACTATACAGGCCCGAACGCCGGAGTAGGAGCGGGTGGGAGCCCCAGATCTCCCTCAAGGTGGGAGAGTGCTAGCGACGACTCTGAGCCGTCGTTAGCACCTGAGTGGGAAACTCTGAGACTGCTCAGAGCCGTCGTTAGCACTCAAGGGGTTAAAGAAATGTTTTGAATAATGTTCCATTATAAGAACCCTGACATATGTATTTTTCATATGTGTCCATTTTTAATGTGGCAATATGGTCACCCTAGCTCAATCTGATTTCTAAGCAGTTGAAGGCCACCTTTTATCTCAGTTTGTGCAGTTATTGTGGAGTCAGCACTGGTTGACTAAAATGCAAGTCTGTCAAGAAAACTGAGATAAGTGGGCAGTCTGCAGAGGCTTAGATACAAGGTAATTACAGAGGTAAAAAGTGTATTAATATAACAGTGCTGGTTATTCAAAACTGAGAAATGGGTAATAAAGGGATGAGTATGTTCTTGAGAACTATGTGTAGAGTTTTAGAGTTTAGAGCAAAAATAGATATTTCAAATACACACAAAGAAACCCCTAAATGAGCAATTTTTTACCATACAAATAATACTCTGCAGCTGGTATAACAAACCTATGGAGACGCATTAACTCGCTAAGGAAAACCAATTTTACAGTATAGGGTCCCTTCCATGTTATACAAATATGCAGAAGGAAATACAATATTTTCCTAACAAAAGAAAACAAATGCTATATTTTTAGTCTGCCAACAATGTACTAGTGCATTTTTATATTTATGAGAAATACAACACTTCTTTGCATTTTCAGTTTACTATAAACCAATGGTTTTCAAACCTGTCCTCAAGTTTCTCCAATAGGCCAGATTTTCAGGATTATCTTGGACAAGAGCTGGTTAAATAACCATGTTAATCTATCAGCGGATTATTTCACCTGTGCTCCAGTTCAGATATACTCAACATGTGGCCTGTTAGGGAGGTCTGAGGACAGGTACCAGTGCTATACACCTATCTTTTTAACTGAAATTTTGCAAGAAAATATTTGTTTATTAGCTTGCGTTTATGACATAATTTAATAGGTTCATAAACAGTGGGCCTGTGGGTGTTACATTTAAGTGAACCTTGCTTTGAATCAATATTGTAGCTCTTCATGAAACTGTTAATCTATCTTATGATAATACAAGTGCTTCAGTACTGAAGTGGTTCTACTGCTTATAAGAAGCTTGTCTGGAGAGGGGGAGGAAGTAACACAATTAAAGGGACATAAAAGCCAAATCAAATAAAATTTTCAAAAATCCATAATTTAAAAGTTTGTATTGTTTTATGATATATTTTATTAGCCACTCATCCCTCAGCAAATATAACAATAGAGCATGTGCATTCTCCTTCAGCAAATATTTAGTTCAGCACGGGGAGTATGTTGTCAGCAAACATATCTATATAGTCAGCCTGTCTCTATCCAACTGCAAGTGAAGTACATGATAAAATAAAAGGTGGCCGGGCTTGCATTGCCTAATATCGAACTATATAATATTGCTAATTTGGCTAAAGTTGTGGTACACTGGTTGGCAGACTCTAATCTTTTTTCCTCTCTGAATATTGAAAACTATATTATTTATCCTTTTTCCCTGAAATATGTTTTACATTGTCCTTATAAAAAAATGCCCTTTAATATTATTGGGTTGGTGTCTATAAAAAATATTATTATAGCATGGCAGAGGTTCTGTGCTCGGCTAGGAATAGATTATTCATTTTCAGAATTCTTGCCTATAATAAGTAATGTTGATTTTATTCCAAGATATAGCCAGGCCATATTTAATGTATTGGCTGAGAAAGGACTTAAATATATACATCAAATAATTTCTGGTGACGATTATATCACTACATTTAAATCTCTCGCTCTACAATTTGATCTTCCTAGAAATAATTTGTTTGCCTATTTTCAGTTAAGACATTATGTAAGAAGTCATAGATGGGATTTGAATCAATGTTATGCATGGTCTGATATCAGGATATGTATACATAAATTTAGGGCTGGCCTCTCTTCTATTTCTCTTATGCATGATATTGTGCTAATCAAACAAAGCTTACTATTTTTTAACAAGACATGTGACTTGTGGTTGCCTTATTTCCCAAACTTAGATATTGAAAAGATTAAATTAAGTTGTACTGTAATACATAAATGCCGA
This sequence comes from Bombina bombina, assembly GCF_027579735.1. Classification (NCBI taxonomy): domain Eukaryota; kingdom Metazoa; phylum Chordata; class Amphibia; order Anura; family Bombinatoridae; genus Bombina; species Bombina bombina. The sequence continues at coordinate 280,563,814 of NC_069502.1, forward strand.
ATTTCAACGAGTTGGAAGGAATCACATCTTAAATTGATAAATAATTATTATATAATGCCTTCTAGACTTTCTAGAATTTTCCCTTCTCAAATAACTAGTTGTCCTCGCTGTTCCCATCATAAAGCAGATATATTTTACATGTTACATGTTTTACATGCTGGTATTGCCCTAGAATGGCTCAAATGAGGAAGAAAAATGTGTTCTGGCTAAATAAACATTATAGTTCTAGTTTAATAGAACATATTATCTTTCTTAATATCCAAACTACAGATTCTGCCCTTCAGTCAAATATATTGATTACAATAATTTTACTAATCAGACATGTAATAGTTAAAAATTGGAAAGCAAACACAGTTCCCTCTTTGTCTCTTATTAACAAAGAAGTACAAAACCAAATAATTTTTTAATCTTTCCATACAAAATTTGCAAAGGGAAAAAAAAGTTAAAAAGTTTCTGATAGGCTGGCTACCTATAGTTAAATCATATGCTCTTCATATCCAGAAACGTATACTTTCCCCTTTCTTGAGCTCAGATAGCTTTGCAGAATTGGTGTTACATGATGAATTTCCCGCTTCCTGGATATCTTGCTATAGAGAATTGTTTTAAATATTATGGGATATAGGAGCAAATTAGGTAGTAATGTGTAAGGGGGGGGGGGCAGCAAAATAGACTCACATTGTACAACTGTAACATATGCTGGACATGAATAAAATACTATAATAAAAATAAATAAAAGGTATCACAAAACAATTAAAACTATTAAGAAGCTTTTTAAAAAATGCATGTATAATGCAAACAGATGCTTTTAATTGTATTTAAACTGCTAAAATATGTATTTCAAATCTGTCTTTTATGTCATTTTTAAAGGAACATTGTTCTAAAAAGTACATATCTATTATGAATATGAAAGAGAAACAGTTAAACATGTTGTATTTTCTTTCTGCATGAAAGTACATTTTGTTAAAATGTAAAAGTAAATTAACAGGAAGTGCATGTTTGTGTACAACTGGGGCGCGATCCGATATAGATCGCAGTTTGCGGCGTAAGCGAGGGAACCCGCGTCGCCCACAGTTTCAGCTCGCCACTCGAGCTATCCAATATGCGGCGCCGTCACTTGCTAAAGTGGCGCAAGTCTCACAAACTAGCGATGTCCAGAAATCTGCGTAAGTACAGATTTTTGGAGTCGCCAGTGACTTGCGCCACGTTAGAAACTGCCGGCGCCTATAAAACCTGACTAAAGTCTAAATCACCCGCACTGTCTAACACGCCTCCTAAACATAGCCCGACACGTCTAACCCTCTATCCGCTATCCCCCCTCACTAGCCTAACAATAAAAAAATTATTAACCCCTAAACCGCCGCTCCCCTACCCCGCCGCCAGCTATATTAAATCTATAACCCCCTAAAGTGAGCTCCTAACACCGCCGCCATCTCTATTAAAATTATTAACCCCTAATGTAAGCCCCTTACACCGCCGCCATCTCTATTAAAATTATTAACCCCTAATTTAATCTACCTACCCCGCCGCCAGCTATATTATCTATATTAACCCTAAGTATATTATAGTTAATATAGTTATTACATTATATATATTAACTATATTAACCCTAATTATATTAGGGTTAATATAGTTAATATAGTTACTATAGTATTTATATTAACTATATTAACTCTATCTAACCCTAACACCCCTAACTAAATTTATATTAAATTAATCTAATTCATATTATAAACTAAAATATTCCTATTTAAATCTAAATACTTACCTATAAAATAAACCCTAAGATAGCTACAATATAATTAATAATTACATTGTAGCTATGTTAGGGTTAATATTTATTTTACAGGTAAATTGTTATTTATTTTAACTAGGTATAATAGCTATTAAATAGTTATTAACTATTTAATATCTACCTAGTTAAAATAATTACCCAATTACCTGTAAAATAAATCCTAACCTAAGTTACAAATACACCTACACTATCAATAAATTAAATAAACTACAAATATCTATCTAAAAATACAATTAAATTAACTAAACTAAATTACAAAAAAAACAAAGACTAAATTACAAAAAATAAAAAAAAGATTACTAGATTTTTAAGCTAATTACAACTATTCTAAGCCCCCTAATAAAATAATAAAGCCCCCCAAAATAAAAAAAATTCCCTGCCCTATTCTAAATTAAAAAAAGTTCAAAGCTCTTTACCTTACCAGCCCTTAAAAGGGCCTTTTGTGGGGCATGCCCCAAAGAATTCAGCTCTTTTGCATTTAAAAACATATACAATACCCCCCCCATTACAACCCACCACCCACATACCCCTATTCTAAACCCACCCAAACCCCCCTTAAAAAAGCCTAACACTACCCCCCTGAAGATCTCCCTACCTTGTCTTCACCACACCGGGCCGAACTCCTCATCCGATCCGGGCGATGTCTTGCTCCAAGCGGCAAAGAAGAATTCTTCCTCCGGCGATGTCTTCCTCCAAGCGGCAAAGAAGAATTCTTCCTCCCGGCGACGTCTTCCTCCAAGCGGCAGCAAAGTCTTCTTCCTTCCGGCAGCATCTTCCATGAAGCGACATCTTCAATCTTCAATCCGATTGGTTCAGCCAATCGGATTGAACTTGAATCTGATTGGCTGAGCGAAGAGCGGTGGCGGAGCGAAGAAAGAAGATTGAAGATGCCGCTTCATGGAAGATGCTGCCGGAAGGAAGAAGACTTTGCTGCCGCTTGGAGGAAGACGTCGCCGGGAGGAAGAATTCTTCTTTGCCGCTTGGAGGAAGACATCGCCGGAGGAAGAATTCTTCTTTGCCGCTTGGAGCAAGACATCGCCCGGATCGGATGAGGAGTTTGGCCCGGTGTGGTGAAGACAAGGTAGGGAGATCTTCAGGGGGTAGTGTTAGGCTTTTTTAAGGGGGTTTGGGTGGGTTTAGAATAGGGGTATGTGGGTGGTGGGTTGTAATGGGGGGGGTATTGTATATGTTTTTAAATGCAAAAGAGCTGAATTCTTTGGGGCATGCCCCACAAAAGGCCCTTTTAAGGGATGGTAAGGTAAAGAGCTTTGAACTTTTTTTAATTTAGAATAGGGCAGGGAATTTTTTTTATTTTGGGGGGCTTTATTATTTTATTAGGGGGCTTAGAATAGGTGTAATTAGCTTAAAAATCTTGTAATTTTTTTTATATTTTGTAATTTAGTATTTGTTTGTTTTTGTAATTTAGTTTAGTTAATTTAATTGTATTTTTAGATAGATATTTGTAGTTTATTTAATTTATTGATAGTGTAGGTGTATTTGTAACTTAGGTTAGGATTTATTTTACAGGTAATTGGGTAATTATTTTAACTAGGTAGATATTAAATAGTTAATAACTATTTAATAGCTATTATACCTAGTTAAAATAATTAACAATTTACCTGTAAAATAAATATTAACCCTAACATAGCTACAATGCAATTATTAATTATATTGTAGCTATCTTAGGGTTTATTTTATAGGTAAGTATTTAGATTTAAATAGGAATATTTTAGTTTATAATATGAATTAGATTAATTTAATATAAATTTAGTTAGGGGTGTTAGGGTTAGATAGAGTTAATATAGTTAATATAAATACTATAGTAACTATATTAACTATATTAACCCTAATATAATTAGGGTTAATATAGTTAATATATATAATGTAATAAATATATTAACTATAATATACTTAGGGTTAATATAGATAATATAGCTGGCGGCGGGGTAGGTAGATTAAATTAGGGGTTAATAATTTTAATAGAGATGGCGGCGGTGTAAGAGGCTTACATTAGGGGTTAATAATATTAATATAGCTGGCGGCGGTATAGGGGGATTAGATTAGGGGTTAATAATTTTTATACAGGTGGGGGCGGTGTAAGGGGTCAGATTAGGGGATAGATAAGGTAGATGGCGGCGGTTTTAGGGGCTCACAGTAGGGGGTTAGTTTATGTAGATGGCGGCGGGGTTATTAGGGATTTCGGGGGGGGGATCGCGGTTGACAGGTAGATAGACATTGCGCATGCGTTAGGTGTTAGGTTTTATTTAACAGATCGCTGTTGACAGGTATATAGACATTGCGCATGCGTTAGGTGTTAGGTTTTATTTAGCAGATCGCGGGTGACAGGTAGATAGACATTGCGCATGCCTTAGGTGTTAGGTTTATTTTCTAGCTAGTTTAGGGAGTTACGGGGCTCCAATAGTCAGCGTAAGGCTTCTTACGGCTGCTTTTTGTGGCGAGGTGAAAATGGAGTAAGATTTCTCCATTTTCGCCACGTAAGTCCTTACGCTGCATATTGGATACCAAACTGCGCTGGTTTGGTATACCTGCCTATGGCCCAAAAAACTACGGGCGACGGCAGAAATATATACGGGCGTAACTTCTAGGTTACGCCGTATATGTGATACCAAACCAGCGTAAATATTGGCGTCGCCGGCTTTTGCGGGCGATGATTTTTATCGGATCGACCCCCTGATATTTAGGAATCCATTGCTCACTGGCTAATACGGACAATTGCCATAATAAATAATGGTTTATTCAGCACAGGAAAATATTTTTTTCAAAAAGGAAACACTGTAATGCATTTTTTAAATATAATAGATGAAAGAATGAAAAGCTTAGAATACAATGTCCCTTTAACTAGTAAGCAGAACCGGTATTAAAGGGATACTAAATCCAATTTTTTACTTTAATGATTCAGAACATGTAATTTTAAGCAACTTTCTAACTTACTCCTATTATCAAATTGTATTTGTTCTCTTGCTATCTTTATTTAAAAATCAGGAATGTAAAGCTTAGTAGCCGGCCCATTTTTGGGTCAGAACCTGGGTTTATGCTTGCTTATTGGTGGCTAAATGTAGCCACCAATTATCAAGCACTATCCATGGTGCTGAACCTAAAATGGGCCCTCTACTAAGCTTTACATTTCTGCTTTTTAAATAAAGATAGCAAGAGAATGTAGAAAAATTGATAATATAAATAAAATAGAAAGTTGCTTAAAATTGCATTCTCTATCTGATTCATGAAATAAAATTTTTTGGACATAGCTATGCCTCTTTATGACAAATACCAATTTCATTTGCAGCTGAAGTACTAATTAAGGGAAACATTTCCAATACACTACCCTCCCAAAAGCATTTAAACACATGCAATGTAGTATTTCATGATTGGAATTGCTGGCACAGCATCTTGATTTGAACCATAATGACCCCTACTAAGACATCTTTGGAACTGCAATACATACTGAGGGTGAGACCAAAACATCACATATTGTTCACTGAATTTAGCTCTTTTTTTGCAGGAGGAAAGTGATGCTATACTGACTATAATCTATCATTATTTGGTGGAAAGCCTAAACAGGAAAGTGCCGTGCACTAAAGTTGCTGAGGGAGTCGGAACACTACTAAGCTGTGTGGCAGTGACTTAAAATGATGGTAAACTCTGATATTTTAAAAGTAGTAATTTAAAAATACATTAGATTTTATTGCAACCTTCATTCACTAGTTGGTACTTTTTATCGTGTATACACAACAAAAACATGTAGCTATATAAATGATATGCAGTGTGAAACTATTAATTGGTCTATAGCATTGCGTATGTGATAGAAAGCACTAGCAATAGGTCTACGCCAATAGAGTCCTGCAAATACAGTCTACATAATAACGGTATGTCTACATACACGAGTTTTGACTTGGGACAGCACGATAGTAGATAGTGAAGGGAGTGGGCATGTGAACGTTACTATCACCTGGTTGGGCACACTGTATGAGGGTGTGATCACCCAGTGCCCAATCGGTGAGGAGGCTGGGGGCTTTAAGCATGTATATGTGTAACCATTTTTAGCTTGGCTAGGAGTAAGGCGAAAGCCAAAACGCGTCAGCCTAAGTGTTAGAAAGCAATTAATTTATTTAATACCCTGTATTTACCCCGGGGAATGCTTCACCTACAACACGTTTTGTTGTAAATTTAGTTTCCAATAAATTCACTTAAGCTTGCATTTGACTCTGGGCTCCTCGTATTTCTCTTTGTTTATCATTTACCAGTGGTCGGAGTGAGCACGGAGCTTTACAAGCAGGGCTGCAGAGGTCAGCACACTATACCGGAAGCACTTGGAGGACCGGAGACACGGAACACCATGCTTGAGTGGTGCACAGGAGCACACACCGAAGCAGATCCTGGAAGGTCACATCCCTACGGACAGAGCAAACAGGATGCCGCTCCAGAAGGTTTAATCTGTGACACCAGAGGATCAGAGGTATATGCCAGGATTTACATTGGTAACCATGCTTGTTTTGGATGTTATCCGAGTACATTTTTCCAGGGGTCTTACTCCTCCGCAAAAACGCACAGGGAGAGGTGGGAGGGACACCTCCCCAGGGCTTGTGAACAGTGCTTCTTGATATATATTTTGATATATCAGGTTTGGTTTGTACGTAGGAGTTCTGCAGTGACTCCTCACATACCACTGTGTAGTACACACTAGTTCATCATCAACAGTAGTCACCCCACATAGACTTTTCCCTCTAATTGTTTCCCTGTAATAAAACCCCTGTAGGAGTAATATAAAATTTGGAAATTTATGAGGGTCCTGTAGGCTTAAAAACACTTGTGTTCAATTAGTTCATATGAGAATTCACATTAGAATTTTTTCTACATGATTCAGATAGAGCATGCAATTTTAAGCAATTTTATAATTTACTCCTATTATCAATTTTTCTTTGTTCTTTTGCTATCTTTATTTGAAAAAGAATGCGTCTAAGCTTTTTTTTTTTTTGGTTCAGAACAGAACACTGGACAGCACTTTTATTGGTGGATGAATGTATCCACAAATCATCAAGAACAACCCAAGTTGTTCACCAAAAATGGTCCGGAATCTAAACTTACATTCTTGCATTTCAAATAAAGATACCAAGAGAATGAAGAAAATTTGATAATAGGAGTAAATTAGAAAGTTGCTTGAATTTTCACGCTCTATCTGAATCACAAAAGAAAAAGTTTGGGTTTAGTGTCCCTTTAAGTATTTACCAGATATAACAGAAGCCAGGCCTTAGGTTGGACCAACTTGCTTTAGAATGACTAAATCAGATATTAAATTATTTAAATGCATTACCTTGCCAGCAAGCACCTACAGTCAGTTGCATTGCGATATGTGATGGGTGAATGGGCCAATCATTCGTCACCAGATACGGCTCATAAGTTGTTCCATCCATGTATAATGAGACCAGTGGGAAGTCTATGTTAATAACATAATAGTGCCATTCCTTGTCACAGATCTGTAAGAAAAGAAACACACAATTTCATTACATTTGTAGTGGTAAAAAGAGATAAAGTAGGAATCTTAATGTTTAAAAATTGTAACATTAAAGGGACAGTCTAGACCCAATACTTTACTTATTGTTACATACCAGACAAGCATCATGCAATGGATTCCACATCTATAAGCTTGTAAGAAGTACATGAAATGTTAAATAATCATTTGTTAGCACCTGAAGATGGCCCCAAAGATCCGCCCACAGTTTTCTTCATGTCATTCAGCTGTTTTCTTGTATGACAGTTTAGCAGTGCATGTTTAATATTTTTAAGTTAGCTATTTCAAATTGCACATGCACAAATCAGCATGTGAGAGTAGAAAAACTTATTTAAAGGGACAGTCTACAATATAATTTTTATTGTTTTAAAAGATAGATAATCCCTTTATTACCCATTCCCCAGTTTTGCATAACATACATAGTTATATAAATATACTTTTTGCCTCTGTGATTACCTTGTATCTAACAACTTTCTTCCAGCCCCCTGATCACATGACTGTGACTGTTTATTATCTATTGACTTGCATTTAGTATTGCCTTGTGCTAACTCTTAAATAACTCCCTGTGCATTAACACAGTGTTATCTATATGACCCACATGAACTTATCAGTCTCTTGTTGTGAAAAGGAATTTAAAAAACATTTGATAAGAGGCAGCCCTCGAGGGCTTATAAATTAGCATATGAGCCAACCTAGGTTTTGTTTCAAATAAGAATACCAAGAGAACAAAGCAAATTTGATTATAAAAGTACAATGTTGATTAAAATTACAAGTCCTAACTGAATAATGAAAGTTTAATTTTGACTAGACTGTCCCTTTAAGAGAGTCGATCGTGATTAGAGAAAATGAACATAGCAAAATATACACACAATAGGTGGGTGGAGCTTGCTGGCAATCTTTGGCTCCTAGCAAATTAAATGTTTTGTGTACTTCTTACAAACTTATTGATGTGGGATCCATTGCAGGATGCTTTTCTTGTAAGTAACAATAAGTAATCAAAATGATATATTAGGTCTAGTATGCCCCTTTTACTAAATATTGGTCTATTCTGTAAGTGTAAGCATAATAGATTGTGAAATATCTGAAAAAAGCAATACAACATTCATACTGATTCCAACACATATAATTGTCAAAATAAATAGATACATTTGTCTATTGAACAAATCTTAAATAACACAAAAAATAACACAATTATCTTGTCACTTTTTTCTCTCATGATCTAATTATATTAATGTGTTTCAAATCAATATTATGCTATTTAGATATTTTACTTTTCTAATTGATAACCCTTTTTAGCTTTATTTCACTATATAAGAAATAATTTACGTACATATATGTATATATAAAGCATATAATGAAATATGGTTACAGGCTACAGCAGAAAGTCTCAGAAAATATAATTTAAAATATACTTAAAGGGACAGTAAACCTTAAAAATAATGTTATATTATTCTGCACATAGTGCAGAATTATATAACATTATTTAAGTGCTATAGTTATAAATGCCTTTTTTACCTTTTAATATGTTAAAAATATGGCGCTTTTACAGACCCGCTCTCTGCTCTCTGCTGAGCGGGTCTGTTATATTTAGTCAGCGCATCGGGCCAGCTGTATAGTCACAGCCCGGCCCGACCGCGCCATAAGACTAAGTGCAGCTCGCTCCTGTCACAGACCCGCCGGGCTGTGACTATACAGCTGGCCCGATGCGCTGACTAAATATAACAGACCCGCTCAGCAGAGAGCAGAGAGCGGGTCTGTAAAAGCGCCATATTTTTAACATATTAAAAGGTAAAAAAGGCTATTATAACTATAGCACTTAAATAATGTTATATAATTCTGCACTATGTGCAGAATTATATAACATTATTTTTAAGGTTTACTGTCCCTTTAAGAAAAAAATATCAGAAAATAAAAGTTAACTCATTTCAACATAACACGTTCTTATTTGTATTGCGCTTTTTAAATACATCTTTTAACATAGCACAATGAAATTAATGATGTCAATCAATCTAAGTCACATTTACTATATTTCTTTTTTTATTTTTAGACTCGTAATTCTGTGTGTGGCTGTTTGAGTGGTTTATTGAACTTAAGGGACATTCAAGTGACAAACCTAAATTCAGATAGAGCATAAAATGTAAACAACTTTCAAATATACATATAAAGCTGCTCTTTATATCCTTTGATTAAAGAGCAGTAATGCACTACTGGGAGATAACACATCAGGTGAGCCAATGATAGGATGCATATACAGTATGTGCAGCAACCTATAAGCTATTAACTTCCAGCAGTGCATTTCTGCTCCTGAGCCTACCTAGGTATTATTTTCAAAAAAGGATACCAGGATAGCAAAGTAAATTAGTTAATAAAAGTAAATTGGAAAGATGTTTAAAATGACATTCTCTATATCAATCATGAAAGTGTAATCGTGGTTTTACTGTTCCTTTAAACATAACAAATTTCTATTAAACTTGTGCATGGCGGACAAATTTGGTTCGGATCGATTCGGATGTTTTCGAATTTCGGTTTGGATCGATTTGAATTCGGAAAAATTTGAATGCATTTGTTTCGGAATCGTTTCGGATTCATTCGGATTCGAATAAATTCGGCTGGATTCGGTTCGGTTCGATTCGGAAATTTGGAATTTCGCTATGTGTTAGGTGGGATGTGCTGTGTATTAGACTAGTATTATGTACTGTATATTAGGTGTAGTAGAGTGATATAACCTAATATAATGTACAATACTAGTGTAATCCATGGCCATCCGAATCTACCGAATAAATCCGAACTAATTTGGATTTATTCGGTAGATTCGGTACTACCGTAATTCGGAAATTCGAATCGATCCAAATCTAATAAATTTTGGCCAAATTTCGATTCATTCTGAATCGAAACGCACATGTCTAATTTCTATTCCACATAAGAAAGATCACTATTTAAAGATGTGAAATATATGTAGGCATGGAAAAAGAGTATATCAAAGTTGTTTATTTTTATTTTGAACTAACAGGAAGTTCATGACCTTACACAGATGGTCTGTGGGTTAGAAGTGGACCGGCTTACAAGGAGGCCTATTGGTGGACAGCAGCAACATAAAACATAACTTGTCCCTCTACGGAAAAATATCAATCAGACAGTGTTTAATATCTCTTATTATAGTAAACAAACAATTATTACTATATAATTTACAATAATACCAAACTAATAATCAAGGGTTTAATATTAAAGATCTATTTCTATCATCTAAATATGTCTTTGGAAAAACTCTTGGTTTCCTAGGAACTAGTAACTACAGACCATTCACCTGTCTAATTTGCAAAACAAGATCTGGTACAAAACGAACAATGAGCAGTGATACTGAAAAGTATTGCAAAGTGAACAATGACTCTGATTTGTGATTTCTAGAGGTAAGAGTCAGAGTCACAAATCAGTTTTAGACAGAAAAGGGACATGAATGTCAGAAGACAGAGATACAGTCACAAATCATTGTCAGCCTGACATGTAATGTCATTCTTCATTTGACTCTCGTATCTAGCTGTCACAAATTACAGTCTTGTCACATTTCATAATAAAACTGAGTTTTTAAGTGTGACACTGACACCTGGCAATCATAAATGAAACTGAAGAGGATATGAGTTCTAATTCCATTGCATGCTAATGTCATACTATGGACACTGCACATCTGAACTCCCCTTTTCTACAATACTTTAATACACCAACTTTACTTCAGCCATCTCTAATTTGAAAATTATTTGCTGCCAGAATTTTAAAAGAACAGTCAAGTCAAAATTACACTTTCATGATTCAGATAGGGCTGCAATTTTAAACAACTTTCCAATTTACTTTTATCATCAAATTTGCTTTGTTCTCTTTGTAATTTTTTTAAAGCTAAACCTAAGTAAGCTCATATGCTAATTACTAAGCCCTTGAAGGCTGCCTCTTATCTATGTGTATTTTGACAGGTTTTTTTACAGTTAGACAGTGCTAGCTCATGTTAACCACATAGATAACATTGTGCTTACTCCTGTGGAGTTATTTATGAGTCAGCACTAATTGGCTAAAATGCAAGTCCCTCAAAAGAACTGAAATAGGGGGTCAGTTTGCAGAGACTTGGATACAAGGTAATCACAGAGGTAATAAGTGTATTAATATAACCATGTTGGTTATGCAAAATTTGGGAATGGATAATAAAGGGGCTATCTATCTTTTTAAACAATGTTCATTCTTGAGTAGACTGTCCCTTTAACAATGTTTTATTAGAGTCAATTCTGTTATGTCTCTATTACCAACATCATACATCTTCCACACTTTACATGTTGTTATATACTTGACAACATCAAACAAGACTTCAAAATTTTGTGGAATATTCCATAGGTCTTGATTTTTAACATAGGAAATCTTCCTGATTTATTAATTTGTCTAGTTCTATTATTTATCTTGTCCCAGTTCATCTACAGTAAACAACCTCGACTTGAACGCCTAAACATTTGACCAACTCTCCATTTCACCAAGTATAGAGGCCATCTTCAGGCCTGGAGGCCTACTTATCAAGCCGTCAACCGCAACTATGCTGGAATTTTGTAGCGTAATTGTGGCAAGCTTGATTCGCCCTAGTTATCAAAGCCTACAAACCGGCAAAAGTTGAAATCTGTGACGTAACATACGATCCGCCGGTCTCAGTCTGACACAGATCGATGCTTACGTCATTACAGATGTTCCGAATACACATTTGGCACTATCTAACAACTTTTACAAGTTATCAAACTTCTAACAGGTATGCTCGCCACTATTCCGGCCCAGCGTACCTGGTTTTCAATCCGCAACCCTGGAGGCCACGGATGCCATAGGAATCAATGGGAGTCTAAAAGCAGCGAAAGCTTATGTTCGCTGCTGCCAGATATCCCATTGATTTCTATGGTAGAATAAAAGTTACGTCTACACCTAACACCCTAACATAAGCCCCAAGTCTAAACACCCCTAATCTGCCATCCTCGACTTCGACAACACCTACATAATGTTATTAACCCCTATCCCGCTGCTCCCGGACCCCGCGCAACTGTAATAAAAGTATTAACCCCTATCCCTCCGCTCCTGGAGCCCACCGCAACTAAATAAATAATTAACCCCTATTCCGCCACTCCCAGACCCCACCGCAACTAAATAAAGTTATTAACCCCTATTCCGCCGCTCCCGGACCCCACTGCAACTAAATAAAGTTATTAACCCCTATCCCTCTGCTCCCGACAGCGCCGCCACTTACATAAAGTTATTAACCTCTATTCCACCGCTCCCGGACCCCTCTGCAACTAACTAAATGTATTAACCCCTAAACCCCTGGCCTCCCACATCACTACCATTTACTAAACCTATTAACCCCTAAACCTAACAACCCGCTAACTTTACATTAAATATTAACTCATCCCTATATTATAATAAATTTAAACTTACCTGTAGAATTAAATTAAACTATATTAAACTACTAATTAACCTACCCTAACTATTATACTAAAATTACATTAAACTATATTAAACTATTAATTAATCTACCCTAACTATTATATTAAAATTACATTAAACTACAAATTAAATTAACTATATTATATATTTAAAAACCTATCCCTACGTAAGTTATTTAAATCTACGATAAAGAATTACTAAGTTACAAAAAAATAACAACTAAGTTACAAAAAATAAAAAACACTGTTACAAAAAAAATAAACACTACGTGACACAAAATAAAATAAAAAATTATCAAATATTTAAACTAATTACACCTAATGTAATAGCCCTATCAGCATAAAAAGCCCCTCCAAAATAAAAAAATACCCTAACCTATAACAAACTACCAATGGCCCGGCGCGGAGCATCCTCTTCTTCCGACGTCTTCTGAACAATGAAGTTTCCTTTAAATGACGTCATCCAAGATGGCGTCTTAGATTCTGATCCAATCAGCCAAAAGGATTGAGCTTGCATTCTATTTGCTGATTGGAATAGCCAATAGAATGTGAGCTTAATCCTATTGGCTGATTGGATCAGCCAATAGGATGAAAGCTCAATCCTATTGGCTGATTGCAACAGCCAATAGGATTTTTTCAACCTTAATTCCGATTGGCTGATAGAATTCTATCAGCCAATCGGAATCTAAGAGACGCCATCTTGGATGACGTCATTTAAAGGAAACTTCATTGTTCAGAAGACGTCGTAAGAAGAGGATGCTCCGTGCCGGATGGATGAAGATAGAAAAAGCTGTCTGGATGAAGACTTCTGCCCGGTTGGATGAAGACTTCGGCCTGCTTGGATGAAGAATAATGCCAACTTCGCTGAGGACTTCTGCAGCTTTGTTGAGGATGGATGCTGCGTCTTCAAAAACTGTAAGTGGATCTTCGGGGGTTAGTGTTAGGTTTTTTTAAGGGTTTATTGGGTGGGTTTTAATTTTAGCTTTGGGACTTTGGGCGGAAAAAGAGCTAAATGCCCTTTTAAAGGCAATGCCCATCCAAATGCCCTTTTCAGGGCAATGGGAAGCTTAGGTTTTTTTAGATTTTTTTGAGGGGGTTTGGTTGTGTGGGTGGTGATTTTTACTGTTGGGGGTTGTTTGTATTTTTTTTTACAGGTAGAAGAGCTGATTTCTTTGGGGCAATGCCCCGCAAAAGGCCCTTTTAAGTGCCATTGGTAGTTTATTATAGGTTAGGGTTTTTTTATTTTGGGGGGCTTTTTTATTTTGATAGGGCTATTAGATTAGGTGTAATTAGTTTAAATATTTGATCATTTATTTTTATTTTGTGTAACAGTGTAATTTTGTGTAACTTAGTAGTAATTCTTTATAGTAGATTTAAATAACTTGAGTAGGGTTAGGTTTTTAAATATATAATATAGTTAATTTAATTTTTAGTTTAATGTAATTTTAGTATAATAGTTAGGTTGGGTTAATTAATAGTTTAATATAGTTTAATGTAATTGTAGGATAATAGGGTAGGTTAATTAGTAGTTTGATATAGTTTATTTTAATTCTAAAGGTAAGTTTATATTTATTATAAGATAGGGATGAGTTAATTATAATGTAAAGTTAGTGGGTTGTTAGGTTTAGGGGTTAATAGCTTCATTTAGTTTATGGCAATGTGGGGGCTGGCAGTTTAGGGGTTAATAGGTATAGTAAGTGGTAGTGATGTGGGAGGCCAGGAGCTAATACATTTATTTAGTTGTGGAGGGCTCCGGGAGCGGCGGTTTAGCGGTTAATACATTTGTTTAGTTGTGGTGGGCTCGGGGAGCAGCGGGATAGGGGTTAATAACTTTAGTTGTGGTGGGCTCTGGGAGTGGTGGGATAGGGGTTAATAACTTTATTAGAGTTGCGGTGGGCTCCGGGAGTGGCGGTTTAGGGGTTAATAACTTTATTTAGTTGTGGCGGGGTCCGGGAGCAGCGGGATGGGGGTTAAACATTTTAGTATAGTGGCAGTGTTTAGTGACAAGGTATAAATACATTTGGGAAAAAGCCAAATAGCAGCGAGATCGATGACTGTTAGTTAACAACAGTCCGCTGCTCATCGCCCCGTACTTGGTGCACGGCTTTTTGACAGCTTTTTTGATAAATAAGGATAGTGTATTCAGGTCTGCGGACGCAATGTTAGGCGATGTTAGGGGAGCGTATTGGTGCCGTTGAATGAAGCATAGTTGACGGCTTGATAAGTAGGCCTCCTGGAGTCATCTGCAGGATTCCTCACTCAACTATCTGTTTTTGTCAATCCTTCTATGGCCTTAATAACCCTATATTATACAACTGTGAGGGCCAGCTGCCTAACACATGGGGCAGTAGATCAATATTATAGAACCTTTAAGATCTACAAATACATGCATTGCTACTAAACACACAAAAATATTACATTTCCTAAAAATGTCACACAGCATAAGGACAGTTTAGGTTGCATGGTACCCTCTATTTTCTGTTGTGCCATTCAGAGGACTCTGAGTTGTGGTCATCTTATTTTCTCACCCACCAGAGACCAATCTATGTATTTCTTTATCATTTCAGTTTTTTTTTGTTTTTTTTTGCTGTATCTACTTTTATTTCAACTGCATTTCCATGATTACATGCATCTTCTTAGAGTTCTGTTCTGTTACATGTTATCAGTACCCTGTCTTCTTCTGATTATATACTTTTATGATCTTGTAATCTGCTCATTATCTGAAAAGATATACAGTCATATCCTTACATCTATTACACAATGTTTCAGTTATAACAGTGATCTCTATATACTGAGAATAAGAAAAAATATTAGAATGAAACTATATATTCTATTTATAAAAACTACACGTTCTCTTTATTTATTTTAAGCACACTGGGCAAGAAAAACAAACCATATAGAAACATGCAGCTTTAATAACATATTTTTTTTTTGTGTTACTGAGAATAAGAACTGAAGAAAGGCCAAAAATGAAATAATAATGTAATATATCCGACAGATAATCAGCTAAGATGCATTTAAAACAAAGAAAATCCCAGCAGCTTTTGAGTCCTTTAATAAAAGATGCTCAGTTAAAGGATAAAACCAAGAGCCAATTAATAATAACTAAATAGTCAAATTGATTAGAGCAGCTAATAGTACCAAGAAGGGAAAGCGAGTTAGGCATAAATCACTGTTATTAAGAAAAGTCATATTTCCTTTTTATTGTTTCTGGCGTACAGTGTAAAAGCCTTGCTTCAATTATATCAAGAATGTGGATTGTTTGTAATGGTAGCAGGTTAAACAGCTTCATCAGACTGATATCACTTCAGTTTTTAGTGGAAAAAGAATGTTTAAAGGGGCATGATTGATGTATATAATTTTATAAAATGTTTAATTATATATTGTAAATATAGCTTTCATTTTTTGCCCCCTTTCCTGTAATATAACCCCGAAAATTGTGGATTTTCCAACTCAAGCCTGGTACATATCTGTACCTAACTAGTTTCATTGGAGGTGATAAGGTAAGACAATGCAAAACAAGTTTTGAATATAAAATCACAGTCCATATTTGCTAACGTAAATAAGGTAAGTAGTGGGGAGTGAACATTGAAAAACAATTGCAGCAAGCAATATGATAAGGTATTCTGAAAGATTTCTAATGCTGTTTGAATATTACACAAAAGTTTTGTAATAACAAGCTGTTTTGTGTCTCTAAATAACCATCTGAAAGGCTTTAAGCTGACTGACAAATTATGTGAGCTAGATCTAGATACCACTGACACAGTGCAACATTGTGCACCAGCCTTACACCTTACATTTACTCCCATCCTAAACCTGAGCTCTTCACTGCATACTATACCACACTACACCACTCTCCTTATTGACTTGTGTCCATCTCTTCACTTACACTCTCTCTTCTCCATCTCATTTACTGTCTCATTTTAACCATACCAGAACCCTTTCATTTCTTTACTTCTCTTCACATACATTTAATTTAGGTATGTGCTGCTAGTTCCAACTGCTGTAGTAACAAGGATATTAAGGTAATTGTTTAAGTCATAACAATGTCTAACAAGGGATATCCTGAAAATATAATCACCTTTCACAGGCAGGAGAAGTATTTTGAATATATTATATATATTATAACCTGTTTATTCTAGACCATCTTTTACTTCTCTCTTTGCCCTGGATAAAGGGCCAACAATATAAAAAACTAACTGGCGTGTGTCATATAGATAACATTGTGCTCACTCCCATGGAGTTACCTATGAGTCAGCACCGATTGGCTAAAATACATGTCTGTCAAAAAAACTGAAATAAGGGCAAAATCTGCAGAGGCTTAGATACAAGGTAATTAATGGAAAAAGTATATTATTATAACTACGTTGGTTATGCAAAACTAGGGAATGGGTAATAAAGGGATTATCTATCTTTTTTTAACTATAAAAATTCTGGAGTAGACTGTCCTTTACTTATTAAACCTATTTCATAATTTCACCTATCGTTGGTCAACATAAAAAATATTTAGAATCATCTTAAAAATGTTTATAAACACAATATATAATAAATAACTTGCTTGGAGATTTGCATATAATTTATAATTTAGCAAATTATGATGTTTCTGAATCCCCTATTTCAAACCAAGTGGTGCAAATTGGTTTCAATAAGAAAAAAAACTATATATGATTACATTTCTGTAAAAAACAAAGGACCCTTTTAAAAAAAAAAAAAAATTCTTAAAGAAAAACAACTATTGAAACTAACTAAATTGATCAATTTAAACCAATGCTATAATGACTTTTTTATTTATTATTTCACAACATTTATACAATATTTTTTATAATTCTATAGACATTAATAAAATGTTCAGCATAATTCAGATACATATTAAGCCAGTGTGTCTGCCTGTACATAACATTAAAGTTTAAATCCTTCTTACAAATTGCAAGTAATTACCAAAAAGCCCAAACCTCTAATCTCAAAAGAAACAATTTAGATACAATTCGTGACCCCAATTAATATGGCCCATTTTGTCACATAATAGAAGTGAAATAATTTGTTTCTGAATGGGGATTTCTAACGCTTTAATAAAAATACCCATTTTTTCTACACATTTCTCTGTTCTTGATTCTCTTTTATATAGTACATGGATTTGAATAATTGGAATTTATAAAGGAGACCTTGGTAATAAATGGAAGGGGTATAAGACCAAACCTTATATGTAGCATACCCCATTTTTGTTAAAGGGATATGAAAAAAAAAAAAAAAAAAGATTTAATGATTTAAATAGAGCATGGGATTTTAAGCAAATTTCCAATAGACTTCTATTATCAAATTGTCTTTGATTGAAATACTTTGCTAAAAATCAGGAGTGTGCACTTGTCAGCAGAACTATTTGGCAGAGGTTTTGCAAGAATGTTATACCTTTAAAAGGAGTACTAGATGGTATCACTTTTTCCTGTATCTCTTTAACAAAGAATACAATGAGAACAAACCAAATTTGGTAATAGAAGTCAGTTGCAAACTTTTATAAAATTGTAAGTACAAATTGTATTTGGGTTTCTTGCCCCTTAAAAAAAAACCAGGGAAGAATTATGTTTAAAATTGTGCACTTTGCAAAGTGTTTAGGAGTATCTGGAGAGAAGACTGGGCTAGTACTCCAACAGCTATGCAGCTGTCCAGGCCAGGTTTTACTTCAGTTACAAGTTGCAGCTCCTGGAGTTTAAAAGGAAGTCTGCTTTAGGCCCAGTAAACTGTTAGCCAGCAAGATTTTGCTTATGTGAACTGTTTGTAAACTGAATGCTGACCCACAGGTTGATGTGATGTGCTGCAGAGGAAGGTGTTTTTTTTTTATCCTCAAACTGCCTTTTTGCTGTATCTGACTCAATAAATCACTTTTAAAGTAACTAATGGACTGGATTGTCATGTGCTGCCTTTTTGCCATATAAGTCTGAGGGTTAAAGTGTTCTGTGTCAAAGTATAAATATTATAATACAATAGCAGATTGTGTTAATTCCAGTATCTAGAGATGTATGTTTAAGGGACAGGAAAACCAAATGTATTCTTTCATGATTCGGAAAGAGCATGTGATTTCCAATGTACTTCTATTATTGAATTTGCTTCCTTCTCTTCTTATCCTTTGCTGAAAGATTTATCTAGGTAAGCTCAGAAGCAGCAAATAAACTATTTTTTAGCTGATGATTGGTGGCTGCATATATATACTGATTGTCATTGGCTCACCCATATGTTCATTTA
Organism: Bombina bombina; assembly: GCF_027579735.1. Taxonomy (NCBI): domain Eukaryota; kingdom Metazoa; phylum Chordata; class Amphibia; order Anura; family Bombinatoridae; genus Bombina; species Bombina bombina. Next base: position 280,582,826 of record NC_069502.1, read on the forward strand.
GAAACCAGTAGTGTATTGCTGCTCCTTCAACAAATGATACTAAGAGAATAAAGCACATTTGATAATAGAAGTAAATTGGAAAGTTGTTTAAAATTGTATGATCTACCTAAATCATAATTAGCTCTGCGGAATCTGTTGCCGCTCTACAAATAACTGATAATAATAATAATAATAATAATAATAATAATAATAATAATAATAATGAAATCACTTTTTTTTAGTTTAATTTCCCTGTAAAACTTCTTAGAGGTTTTCCTAAGTACATTAAATACAACCTCTAAACATTTATGAACATTTGATTCAATCTTTGGTGCTCCTGATAAATTGTATTTATAGCAACATGACATTTTAATATAATGGTTTAGCAAAAATTGTGGATTTTCTAATTCTCAGAAGTGAAAATGTACACTACATACTTCTCAGTGCTATTTCTGTGACATACTGTATATTCCCCTAATTGGCTTTCATTTTTTTTCTACACATTTCACCATTACAATATATGGTGATTTCTGTAGATTCATCCATTGAAATGCTTTTCTAAAGCTTTGTTATTGACCCCTAATTTAGTTCTCTTTGAATCTTTTGTTGAAAATCAAACCTAGATAGACTCAGGAGCAGCATTGCACTACTGGTAGCTAGCTGGTGATTGGAGGCTACACATATATGCCTCTTTTCATTGGCTCACCAGATTTGTTCAGCCAGGTCCCATTAGCACATTGCTGCTCCGGACTTTAACTTCAGTGTCCATTAAAATCCTCTAGAAAAATGTATCAACTGATTTATCTACAAAAATCACCATAGACTTTAATTGGGATTTTCTGTATTCAAGTACAGTATTTCTAAGGGATTGGAATTCACCCCTATGCATTTAATCACTTTAAAGTGGTTAAACACATACTCTAACTCATAGGAGCATTTTCTTTTTTGCATTTATGTCCCTTTAATGACCATTTCTACACAGATATGCTTTTCCTGTTAGCTATATATAGTATACTATATATATATATATATATATAATATATATATATATATATATATATATATATATATATATATATATATATATATATATATATACACACACACACTAATGGACAATATCACAATAGTTTATTTGTCAAGGTTTAGAATCTACTAGCCCAGAGTGAAAATATTCCTAGTCCACTCAATGTTAAAGATAGGAAAAAGTCAAATTTTTTACTTGGCCGCTACAATTTCTTAATCACCGGGGCCTAGAGGAAATCACAATAGACAATTTTAGATGTTACTATACCATTAAATGATCTATATTCATTATAATATTAGGAACCATAGAGAGTATATAGGTGCATAAACAATACCAAGAATATGGTCAGGGTGCTTTAGAGAATAAAATCCTGCCATTCCTGATTTATAGTGTGTACTGATATTTCCTCCCTCATCATATTTTAGCACTGTAAAATTCACAGTTTAGTACAATATTCTATTCCCTTGTCAAGATGTTCATCTAATTTCACAGTAATTTACAAGAAAAAGATTCCCGTAATCAAATTCATTTTTAGGGTCATCACCTCTGAAGATGACATTTTGCTCAGTTAATTGTACCTTTCTACGTTTTATAAAAACTCAATTACTCCGGCACTATGTCTTTGCACTGCCAAACTCTGATTAGCTTTCAGACCCAAAGATTTTGAGCAACATAGTAAATGTGACATTTTGTCCTTCACCAGGTTAAATTTTTTTCATGTTCCTAATGTTTTGTTCCAGCCAGCCCATCAAATGGACGTAATCACTTTCCATTTCAAACAGATATATCTATTATCACAAGCATCATGGCCAAACAGAAACGAAAGATAAATGCTGCAATGTGAGATGACCTTTAATCCATACCTGGAACAGAAGGAAAAGTGTTTTCTGAAGGTGAAATGGTCTCTGGTGGAAATTGAAAGTAAATAGATTGATAAAATTGAAAACTTTGTTGAAATACAAAATAATGCACATCAAGGCTAGGGATTTATAAGATGTGTTGCTGCTGTCTTATCATATCTCTATTATTCTGAACATAAAGTAAGATAATTCATCATCTGTCATTCTTCCAGCATAAAAAATAATGAATGATGCGACTGCAATTCTAAACTTCTAGCTACTTATTCAACACTGCGTGCAACATTAGATGCCTCAAGAAAGCTAAACATACTATCTCACTAGCTGTTGCTTTGCATTAAATGGACATTAAACACTAAAAAGCTAGCTACATCATTGTATTCAAACCAAAGATTAGCCTGGGAATATAATGAAGATTATTTTTTAAACAAGTTACATTATCTTTTAGAAATAATTGTTACGTTTTTAGGCGACATTTAGGAAGCAGCAAGTTCAGCATCTCAGCCCAGATGGTTCAGATTTGCCCCTGCAAGTTAAGGAGCAGCAGTTGTAAGACACTAAACTAAGTCCTAAACTGTCCATCACCTCATAGGTGCCAGAGTTAAATCACAATGGACTAATCTGACCGAGGTGGCTAATAACCCCTGCTATACGTTTTCATTGGTGGACATTGTTTCTACCTCACAGAGTAGCAGCTCACTCATTGGTGGACAGCGTATACTGACAAAGTTACCTCACAGAGAAGCAACCACCTGATTGGCCAGCTTAGACCACATTATGTTTCCGCATCAGTTATTGCGTGACTTTGTTAGAATGCAGAGTTGGGGCTGTTTGGAAGTCTTGTGAGTTTGCCTAACAGATGTTTAGATGTTCAGTATAGGTGGGGATACTGCAGGCTAAATAAGCTATACCGAAATAAGGGTAAGGAGCTACTTGTAAACAATTTAATACACTCTAACAGGTAAAATGGATCATTGGGAACACTTTAAAGGGAAGACATTTTTTGTGTTAACTGTCCCTTGAACTTCCATCTTTGCTGCTTGCAAGCATAGCTAGACAGGTTCTCTGCCTAAGAAATTCTGGTAGCTTTTTGAATGTCGGCCAAAATATCTATATAGTATATAGTACTGAGTGCCACAATGTTGTAACCAAAGTTTATCTTATTTTATCTCTCCTGCTGAGGATAATTATGGACAGGTATAAAAGAGACACTTTAGTGTGCAAACAATGGCTGTATGGAATATAGAAATGTTACGATAGTTACTTTATCAGCTCATTTATACATTTTACTAACTGGCTTCGACAGGGGATATGAGATAAGAATAACAGTCTTTTAAATCTAGAATAACTAAGTTAAAACATGGTGCCCATTATTATTATTATTTCAAATACCTTTATTGTCACTAGTCAAGAATGTGATTAAAGAAAATCACCTATTTCTCCCAAATTAGTGTCATTATAAAAAATATGTTTTGTTCTCTGGATTACTGTTTAGTACAATTTGATCTGTGTAATATTGTAACAACAACAAAAAAAAGACATCAGTAACAGGAGAAAAAGAAAAGAAAAAGCAATAAATATATATATGAATTTTCAAAAACACAGAAGTGTATTCTACACCGCTGTAAACAAACACTGACAATATTTGTTTTATGAATATATTTTACTTGCATCAGGACCTAACACTGCAAAAAAACACACAGATATATTCCCCTCGCCTTTTACATTATGTAAATGCGATGGATTAAGATACACCACTTGGATAATGGATGTGTCAGGGGATTTTTTTTCTCAGCTACACAATCTAAATTCAAAGTGAAGAATAATTAGATAATTCTCCAATATTTCCACAGTGGGGCAAACCTTAGAAATGATTATTCTGCATATGTCAGCCTCATTCACACGGTCATGTCATTTACAGTTTATTGCTGTATTTTGTAGACGTCCAAAACACTTGAAAACTAAAAAAAAAAAAAAAACCATCTGATTTCATTATTATAGGAATAATGTTTTTCGGCTTCTTTGCTGGCAAAGTATGTGATAGTTACACTACATCATCCAGAAGAATTACATAGCTGGATAAGAACACAGCACTAAAAATGAATTCACTGAACCCCATTTCAATCCATAAGGAATTAAATGCAAAAACGTTGCATTTTTTTTGCTCCTTTTTTCTAAGCAATTCCATTGCATAAGAAGAGCCACTGTTTAAAGAAAAAGTAATATACAACTACCTTTAAAGGGACATGAAACCCACAAATTTTGAACACAAGGGTGAGCCAATGACAATTGGTATATATACAGTATGCAGCCACCAATCAGCAGCTAGACCTTAGGTTCTTTGCTGCTCCTGAGCTTACCTAGATAAACCTTTAAGTAAAGGATAACAAGAGAAGGAAGCAAATTAAATAAAAGAACTAAATTGTAAAATTTGTTTAAAATTGCATGCTCTGTCTAAATCATGAATGTCTAATTATGACTTTACTATCCCTTTAAGGTTGCATATATAAGCTGCATTAAGGGGTGTGAATATTGTGTAAATGATATAAGATATTGTGGAGATGCAAATATACAGCTATTCTGAAATCTAAACTATTCAGAAATCCAAACCTTTTTGGTCCCCAAGCAGTTTGGATAAAAGGTTTTGTACCTTGTACCCCAAAATCTTGAATAAGCGTAAATTACTTGAATCATCCAGCTATAGATTTGTCACTATGCTCTGCTGTTTGTCTCTGGGGTTGATGGTATGACTTTTTATTGGCTGTATAGTGACACTAAACTTATATAAAACAGCAATAAAGGGACATGAAACAGATAGAGTAGGGGATTTTGAACAATTTTTCAATTTTTATTTCTATTATCTAATGTGTTTTGTTCTTTTTGTATCCTTTGTTGAAATTAATTACAATCAAAAAATAAAACTTTGAACAATGTAAGGTAAATAAAATAAAAATGAGAAAACCTTATAAGGTATGAAATAGTGAGGCAAGCCCACAAGATTAGGTAATACACAAGGCCAATTTGTATGAATTTTATTACAAGACCAGAGACTTCATATTTGCTTTACTTTCCTTTACTATTAGTGTGCAGCATTTTAAAGTACAATAAAACACATTACATAAACATAGAGAAAAAAGAGACAAGGTAATTAACCCATGAAAAGGCTACAGTAGATAACAGTGTAATAATGGACCAATCAGAAGAACCATACTGTCCATAAACTGACCAATGAGCTCCCCATCTTCCTCTTTCTTTTGCTGCTCATTCAAAAGATAAGTGTGCTATATTTTATCTCTACATAAAAATATATATTTCTGTTCAATTTTATTGTTTTCTTATATTTGTTGTATATTATTTTTTCCCTTATATTGTTTTCTCTTCTTATTTCATATTTTATTTACTGTTTTTTCTTATATAGTTTTGTTTTTTGGTCTTTTATTCGTTTCGTTTTTCAAACTGCCATTTTTTCAAAACATTATTATTACCCAGAAGAAATCCAGCAAACCTCCCAGGCGTATGTTTAACTTGAAAGTTTATTGGAAAACCGTGCAAAATAAAAAAGGTAAAACACAAATTTACATTGTCCCAGCAACCTGGAGCAAAATAGAAGTACGTCCTACGCGTTTCAGCAAAAATCAGCCTTATTCATGGACATAATTTGTTCAACATTTACATGCCTATTTATAACACACCCTTGTCATCAGGTGTATGAGCCCCAGGAGGTTAATTATTAAAGGGACAGACCTTTAGAATCACTGTATTAGAAAACGGACAGGTTAGGCCCAGTGAGTCATTAAAATAAATGGATAACATTTTATTCCCCCCCATTCCAAATTTAAACATATACCTTGCAAAGAATAAGATAAGTTAATTAATATATATATATGTTGATTCTCATTGTTATATAACATATTGTGTTAAATTTGTAAATAATCATCTATCGGCATTACATATAATGTGAAAAGGAAATTCCTGTGCTTGAATGCTGCCTTCAATTGTACACTACAATAATGCCAGAGAATATTAATAATTATGCCAAAGTATAGATAAATAATATAGGAGATATATGATATTAATATGCATCCCCTAATGGAATAGGGTCAGAAAAAATGCACTATACTTTATATGCTATAAATAAGCTCATACATAGGAAACCTATAAATGGTGCATGGAGCGATTAATATGCATATATGCTTATTATATGAGTCAGAGTACATATTTGTTAATTCTAACATCCAAATTTTCTTAAAGCAAAAATAATAAATAATCTAATGCACTCAACTAACACTTTACAAGAAGGAATGACTATAGACCTATCTAAGCAGTGCTCTCATGTATCCATCTCTATTGTATGGCCAAAACCCTCATAAGTTAAAATGCACAATTTCTGCAGAACAATAGACATTTAAAGTATCATAGGTATGGTTCCTGTATATTTAATGCCTCCAAAAATTAATGACATCACCTACTATATTAAAGCCATCTGGGATCCTGGTTTTCATTTTGAAAATCCAGAAAGCCTCTTTGTGTGAGAGTTTAGATATTCTGTCTCCGCCACGTACGGCAGGTTTGATAAAGTCAATGATTTGCCATTTCAGACTGTTCACCATCTTATTGTGGACATGTATAAAATGTCTAGCAAGGTCAGAGCATTCAATGCCATGTTCAATATTTTTTAGATGCTCCCTAATCCTGTTTCTACATTCCCTAGAGGTGCACCCTATGTACTGTTTCTTACATTCCACGCAATCTATCAAATAGATTACGAAAACAGAACGGCAATTGGTGTATGTATCCAACTCATAAACCTTCTGTGTGGTATATGATTGGAAATTCTTAGTTACTTTTGTGAGACCACAGGCAATACAGTTGCTGTAGTGACATTTATAATGCCCTTTTACATTTAACCAGCTATTACTTGGTTTGTGTGTGGTTCTAAGTAAGCTCGGAGAAACAGCATTACCAATTGTGTAAGCTTTACGGGAAACAAAATTACAACCCTTTTGTACTAGATCTTTAAGACTGTCTTCAGCAGTCAGGATAGGAAGGTGCTTTTTCACAATATCACATATAGCATTAAACTGTGCACTATATGTGGTTACAAATGTAGGTTTGGAGCTATCAAAGGATTGTTTATTAACTAGACATTTATTGTCTAGAAGGAGGGTTTCTCTATCTAGTCTATTGACTTCTAAGAGAGCTCGATCAATTGTTTTTATATGGTATCCTCTCTCTAATAGATAATTTCTCATTCTTATGCTCTCTGTTGTAAAAACTTCATTATCAGAACAATTCCTTTTCAGTCTTATGAATTGTCCTTTAGCAATTCCAAAGCCCATATGTTTTGGATGATTGCTTCGGCCATGTAATATGGCATTAGCTGCAATTGGTTTTCGGTATAGAGTCGTCTTTACCTGTTGGGTGTCAGTTTGACCCATCAATAAAAGGTCTAAATACGGAATAGATGTTTTGCTACTCTCATAAGTAAACTGTAAATTGGCGTCATTCGAGTTAAGGTATCCAATAAATTCCTTTAGTCTAGATTGACCTCCTGTCCAAATGAACAGGAGGTCATCGATATATCTTTTATACATAGTAATACAGTCCCTGAAGGGATTTGAATCTCCAAAGACGTGGCATGCCTCCCACCAACCCATATATAGGTTGGCGTAAGCGGGGGCAAATTTTGCCCCCATTGCTGTGCCACGTCTTTGGAGATAAAAAATTCCCTCAAATTGAAAAAAGTTATGAGTTAATAAAAAATCTAGGGTTTGGATCACAAAAGATTTAAGATGACTATCATAATTACTGAATCTGTCCAGCATATATGAAATTGCTTCAAGACCTTTTTTATGAGGAATAGTGGAGTATAAACTAACTACATCTATAGTCAGCCATTCTGCTGTATCAGTCCAGCATATCTCTTTTAGACATCCCAAAAGATGTTTCGTGTCTTTAAGATACGATGGGAGACTATATACCACTGGTTGAAGTAAAGATTCAATCCATGTCGAAATATTTTCAAAAAGAGATCCTATACCCGCCACAATGGGCCTTCCCTTCACCTCCTCCAAGGATTTATGAACCTTGGGGAGGTGATGGAATATGGGGGTAACAGGATTTAAAACATAGAGGTAATCTACAGTGCCTTGGTCTATAATCCCCATCTCCAATCCATCATCCAACAGTGATTCAAGCTGTTGCCTAAATCTATCAGTTGGATTAAATCTTAGGATTTCATAGACATCAGTATCACTTAGTTGCCTTTGAGCTTCCTCTAGGTAAGACTGTCTATCCTGCACTACCACACATCCACCCTTATCTGCTCTCTTTATTACAATATCCTCCCTAGATTTCAAATTGTTAAATGCTTTATATTGTTTTTCATTTAAATTCGGATAGGGGTGTTTAGTGTCTTTAGAAAGTGCAATGAGATCTTCTTCAATTCTATGATGAAAAGCTTCTAAAAACGGACCCTTATCTCTTGTTGTATAGAATATAGACTTTGGTGTGTATCCTCCATGTGTGCATTTTAGTGGGATTTCCTCTATCACTGATTCCTTGGCTAAATCATGCGCCATTAGTAGGTCACATGCTTCTGTGAAATCTACTATATCATGTATCTTTGGTAGAGGAGCACTAGGGTAATTAGAATTTAAATCCCTAGTATTGTCTATTCCATCCTTAGTCCAAAAAAATTTCCTTAATGTGAGATCATGAACCATTTTATTTACGTCTACAATGGTATTAAACAAATTAAATTTATTAGTTGGTACATAACCTAAACCAAAACTCAAAACCTCCTTCTCCTCTTTAGTAAGAACTTGATTAGAAATATTAATTACATTCATAGTGCATACTTGTTTCTTCCTCCTCTCTTTTGCCTCCTTGCCCCTCTGCCTCTTGCTCCTCTTCCTACACTTCCTCCTCTTTCCCTGGTATTGGGATCTGCCTGAAAAACCTGCTGATTAGTGTTGTCATTTATGATTGTATGTTGCTGTGGTGTATGGCTAGGAGTATCACTATCCCTCAAAAACTCCTGTCTCCTCAAATCATCTGATGTTGTCACATTAGTATTTTTAGATATGTTTTTATTGCTGTTACTAATGTATCTGGTGACTATAGGTTCAATCCTGATGTTACCTGTGCTTTTAGGTTTTACAACTTGTTCACTTGACGCTGGTAGTATGCTTTTAAATGTTTCAGTATTGCCCTGATATACGGTATTCTCATCAGAGGGTTGTTCAATAAATGTTACATGCTTTTCTACTGGTGAAGCTGTCCTGACTCTATTTCTAGATCTAGATCTATTGTTAGTGACAGGATTACTACGTGTGTGCCAAGTGTAAACCCTTTCATTAGTATGATCTTCACTGTCTCTAATGAATTTTTTGAGTTTAAAATTATCCAACTCTACTTTAAACTTATCTATGGATTCTTTTAACAAAGCGTCCATATCCCCATACTTGGGGTGCAACACATAATCATTAAGTTGTGTTTGTAATTCAGACAGTTCATCTCTAGTTTTTTGCAAGACAGTTTCCTTGTGGGATATTATTAATTCCATTAGTCTCCTTGAACAGTCCGTTATATAACAATGAGAATCAACATATATATATTAATTAACTTATCTTATTCTTTGCAAGGTATATGTTTAAATTTGGAATGGGGGGGAATAAAATGTTATCCATTTATTTTAATGACTCACTGGGCCTAACCTGTCCGTTTTCTAATACAGTGATTCTAAAGGTCTGTCCCTTTAATAATTAACCTCCTGGGGCTCATACACCTGATGACAAGGGTGTGTTATAAATAGGCATGTAAATGTTGAACAAATTATTTCCATGAATAAGGCTGATTTTTGCTGAAACGCGTAGGACGTACTTCTATTTTGCTCCAGGTTGCTGGGACAATGTAAATTTGTGTTTTACCTTTTTTATTTTGCACGGTTTTCTAATAAACTTTCAAGTTAAACATACGCCTGGGAGGTTTGCTGGATTTCTTTCTGTATTACTTGCTGTCTACCACCAGCTCAAACCTCGGCGTTATCCAGGACAGAAGGCGAAGTATCCGGCTTACGGACCGGCAGATGACGTCATCACAATACGCCTAGTGTGTTAGCAGGCATCTACAGAGGCGGGAGCACTTCATGAAGCCAGAGTTTTGTCTCACCGCAGAGTTCAGCAAGACGGCAGCCAGAGGTGCATAGTACCGGCCCGGGGACCCACGGAGTGGTGAACGATCCGGAGGCTGAATAGGCTGTTTGAATATTTGCTTAGAACCACTAACGCTGGTGAGTCTGGATAAAAATTACTTAACATTTCTTAAGGACCACTGCCTTTGGGTATATACCACACTGTCTTGAGCTGTCTAAAAGGGGAGTGTTTGTTTTTTATTATTATTACCCGTTTTTTATTTTATAATTATTATCCTTTTTCCCATATTATTTGTACGTAATTATTCTCCTATTCCGCTTACTGCTTTTGTTTCTTACTTGTTTCCCCGTGTTTTTCTCCCCAGCTCCGTTTTCTCTTTTCGTCGCCATGTTGTGGGCGTTATGCTTGTGACGTAGCCGCCGCCCATTTTGTCAGTGCGTCACGGATCTTCTCACTTGACGGACGCTTTTCCTAGAACTCCTCATGTAAACAAAAAAGTTAATAATAAGTTACAACATTGTTTCGTTTTTCTATTTCCATTTGCTAAACAAGGTTTTCTCTTATTTTAGGTTAACATTGCCCTCCGGTGGCCATCTTTGATATACTTATAAATAATACTTTTTATCATATTTTAGCCTGGTTGTTTTTTCTTTCAAAAAATTTTCTGTCAGGGAAAAATTTTTTTTTTTATTTGATATTCTGAATATTTATTTAATGATTATAGTAACTAATTTATTATTTTATTAATTGTTGTATTAAGTATTTGGCAAAAAAGTTATTCATATTTACACTTATTTGTTATTTCATTATGTCTCAAGACACTTCAACATCTACTCCTCTGACTGAACAATCAGTCCAGATGATGATTGACAATTCATTAGGAAAATTAATGTCACATATGACTAATTTATTATCAAAATCACCACAAAAGAAAGCTATTAAAAGAAAATCTGCATCAGCTGCAGTTAAAACTAGTAAGAAACTAGTTTCAAAATCTAAACAAACTTTATCTGACATACATATTCCTGGCGGAAAAGGAATTCAAACATCCGCAATGAGAACCCTAACTCCCAGGGGGCATAAAAAGGGAGCTGTCAGACCTTTAACAAAACCTTTTGTTAAAGAAGTAGATTCAGATTATACTACATCAGAAAATTCTGATTCATTTTATGATTTATCTGACAAACATTCTTCTGATCATGAATCTGATTCTTCAGATTCAGAACCAAAAAAGAAAAAATCTAAAAAACATAATACATTTTTTTCAGAGGATGAGAACGCGGATACTCTTCAACATCCTCGCTCCTCTGAGTGGTTTCCTCCTCTAGATATAGCAAAATTTGTTGATTTTCAATTAAAGAAAACGTTAAAGAAACGTGCTAGAAATAATATGAAGGCAGAATGCCCTAGACCTCTTCTCCCACATAATAGTAATTTAACCCCAGATATCGATCCTAAAGTTATTAAGTTCATAGGATCGACTGGTTACAAATTAAAAAAGGGCCTGGATAGATCCTGGAAAAACTGCCAGGATAGATTATTCGACACTATTGGTCCAATAACTAAATTGTTTGAACTTTCAGAGGAGGCTGTTTTAAATGATACTAACATGGACCCTCATACGGTTAGAGAATGGGTTCAGAGAATTTTATCTTTTGTTGGTAATACTAACGCCAACATGATTATTGAAAGACGTAAAAATATCTTACGTAGGATGGTTTTCTTTTTGGTGATGTTTTCTTGAAAGACTTTAATCAATATGCTAATACTTTTACAACTCTGAATAAAGTCAAAAATAATATGAGAAAAATTTTGCAATCTCAGAATTTCTCTGACAGGGCCGGTAAAGGAAGAGGTCGCTTTCCCGGCCGTGCCTCTTTCATTGCAAGACCTCATTACCAACAACCAAATTACAATTTCAACAGAACCTATCAAGAACAAGGTTATCCCTCAAATTTTTTCCCATCACGCGCCAGACCTTGGCAACAAAGAGGATCCCGCTTCAGAGCAAGAGCACGCTCATCTGCAGGTAAATCCTATATCTCTTCTTCCTCTACCTTCTTTCCCATCAAAAGTTGGAGGAAGACTTTTTCTATTTTCTCTAAAAATTGGGTTCATATTACTTCAGATCCTTGGATCCTTCAAACAGTTCAAGGAGTACTAATAGATTTCGTCTCTCCTCCAATCCAAAATGTTCTCCCTTTTCCTATTCATTTTTCCTTAAAAGACAGGGTTCAGATTCAAAAAGAAATAAAAAATCTTCATTTAAAAGATGTAATATCTCTAAGTTTAAATCCTCATTTAGCCTTTTTCAGCAATATTTTTCTTGTGAAAAAGAAAAACGGTCAATTCAGACCAGTAATAAATCTCAGATCACTAAACGCTTTCGTTTCTTACAACCACTTCAAATTAGAAGGTATCCATCTTTTAAGAGATTGTCTTTTAGACAACGACTGGTTAGTCAGATTGGATCTGTCCGATGCTTACCTAACTGTTCCCATTTCTCCAGAACATTGGAAATTCCTAACTTTTTCATGGGACGATCAAATTTGGAATTTCACTTGTCTTCCTTTTGGCCTTTCTTCGGCCCCCTGGATCTTCACAAAACTTCTCAAACCGGTAGTTTCCTGGTTGAGACAGAGGGGTTTTCGTCTTATTATTTATCTAGACGATATTCTGTTAATGAATCAAAATTTTTCTTCCCTCCAATCTCAACTATCTACAACTATCAATCTCTTGGAGAATTTAGGTTTCCTAGTGAACAAGGAGAAATCAGTCTTATTCCCTACCAAGAATCTGATCTTTTTAGGTTTCCTTATAGATACTTCCAAATCCACGTTGAGCCTTCCTCAGGAGAAGATAAAGAATATAAAGAAAGAAATTTCAAGAACTCTTTCCAAACAGTTAGTTTCTGTCAGACAAATAGCCAGAATTGTTGGGTTACTTTCATCCTCCATTCAGGCTATTTTTCCTGCACCCCTTCATTATCGCGAACTTCAATGCTTGAAAATCTCTTACCTTCAAAAAGGTTTCTCTTACTCTCATCTCATTCCTTTATCTTCAGATTCCAAAGAGGAGCTTTCATGGTGGCTTGCTCATATGGAAGCTTGGAACGGGAGAGCTATTTTTGGAAAATCTCCGGATATCATTATAGAGTCGGATGCCAGTCTCTCTGGGTGGGGAGCTCGTTGTGGCCCGTCTATAACAGGAGGCAAATGGTCCTTAGAGGAGAAAAATCTACATATAAATTGTTTGGAACTTTTGGCCGGATCTTTTGCTGTAAAAAGTTTTGTAAAATCTTTTGCTCCAGCTTCTATTCCGTATGGACAATATTTCTGCTGTCAGATACCTCAATCGTTTAGGTGGTACCAAATCAAAAAATCTTTCCATGATTACGAAAGACTTTATCCATGTATGTTTGGACAGGAATATTTCCATCAAAGCAGAATATATTCCAGATCTCTCAAATTCAGCTGCAGATTGGGGTTCCCGTTTTCTGACAGATTCCAGCGATTGGATGTTAAACAGGGACATTTTTCTTTTAATTCAATCCCTTTGCGGTCCTTTTTCTCTAGATATTTTTGCATCTCAACACAATCATCAACTTCCTCATTATTTCAGTTGGCGTCCGGATCCGGATGCTTCAGCTATAGATGCATTTCTTCAACTGTGGCCTCTTCACGGAGTTTATGCTTTTCCCCCCTTTTCTCTGATTGCTCGGACAATTTCAGTAGTTCGCAGGAATCTTTTATCCCTTCTTCTGATAACTCCACTTTGGCCAACACAAGCTTGGTTCCCTTTCCTTCTGGAAATGTCGTTCAAATCTCCTCTCCTTCTCCCTCTGTTCCCAGATCTTCTGCTAGATCCTGTAGGCAATCCTCACAATCTAATTCTAAACCAGTCTCTCAAACTAATAGCTTGGTCAATTACGGGGAAATCAGAAATCTCCACGAACTTTCAGAATCAGCTAAGTCTCTCATGCGGGAGTCATGGGATCCGGGAACCCATAAATCCTATCTTTCCACATGGTCCAGATGGTCTAGCTGGTGCTTGTCTAGGAACTTGGATCCCTTTTCAGCCCCTTTGACTCAAGTTTTAAATTTTCTCTCTCATCTTTTTGATAGTGGTCTTGCTTATAGAACTATTAATCTTTCTCGATCTGCTGTTTCTGCTAGACATGATTTTATAAATAATTCTCCCATTGGCAAACATCCGTTAATTTGTCATCTTTTAAAATCTATTAGACTCAAAAATCCTCCTGTTCCAAAATATAATTCTTTTTGGGATGTAGACTTGATTTTTTCTCTTTTCAGAACTTGGCCTTCTAATTATTCTTTATCTTTAAAACAAATTTCTGCTAAACTTGCTACTTTATTATGTCTTATCTCTTTTCGAAGAGTTTCTGATGCTTGGGCTCTTGATTTTAATTCTAAATCTTTTTCTCCTGAAGGTGTTACTTTTCTAATTTCTCGTAGAACTAAAACTCTATCTTCTTCTATCTTTTATCCTTATTTTCCTTCCGAACCTTCTCTTTGTGTGGTTTCATGTTTAAAATCTTATGAATCTAAAACAGTTTTATTTAGAGATTTTTCAAAAAGTCAACTTCTTTTGTCTTTTGTTCCTCCTCATGCTCCTGTAACTCCTACTTCCATTGCAAGGTGGATTAAATGGGTTATGTCTGAAGCTGGAATTAATTGTTCCTTTTCAGCCCATTCAGTAAGGGGATCTGCTGCTTCTAAAGCCTTTTTAAAATCTGCTCCTCTTCAGGAGATTTTAAAGGCGGCAGATTGGTCTTCTGATTCTACTTTTAAACATTTTTATTTTAAACCCATTCAACACGCCTCTCAAAATCTTTTTAAATAATTGCTTTAAACTAGCAAATATGAAGTCTCTGGTCTTGTAATAAAATTCAGATTATCCTAGCTTAGTGAAGGAATAATCTAGATTTTATTAAAGACACAGAGACGAATATTTCCCTCCTCTACTTTACTGTTTTTTCCCACCCAATTTTGTTATATGATATTAATAATTTTTATATTTATTTTAGCTACCAACTTCTCAAATATCTCTAATTAAGACGGGCTTCGCACCTTCAATCAAATCTCGATCTTCATTTGGGATTTTGAAATGGATTAATTATCTATCTTCTATCAACCACCAGATTTCATCGAATCAAATGTTTCCAAAGTTGTTTCAAGTTTTTTGGTTCCTGTTCATCTTATTATTAATTGTTGGACTTTTTTGTGTTTTATGTTTTTTCGGGAACTTCTTTTTCATGAGCTTTAAACAAGAAAGAGGAAGATGGGGAGCTCATTGGTCAGTTTATGGACAGTATGGTTCTTCTGATTGGTCCATTATTACACTGTTATCTACTGTAGCCTTTTCATGGGTTAATTACCTTGTCTCTTTTTTCTCTATGTTTATGTAATGTGTTTTATTGTACTTTAAAATGCTGCACACTAGTAGTAAAGGAAAGTAAAGCAAATATTCGTCTCTGTGTCTTTAATAAAATCTAGATTATTCCTTCACTAAGCTAGGATAATCGGAATTCTGAAATGCTTAAACGAGGTCTAGGTGAAAAACCACCCCTATAGAATGCCCACGTCAGCCCCTCATTCACTTCTGCAAAGTCTCAGAGACGCCTCTCGTTCTACGCATTGAATTAACCCTATTATGGGCTAGATTACAAGTGGAGCTCTTAATTATTGCACGCTTGTAAATAGGCAAATTCGCCCGTTTACGTTTGCACGATAAATAACCAGCCATTACAAGTGGCAGGTTATTGCTACCGCAAGCTTCAGGTAGCAATTAGCGCTCCCAAAATTAACCAGAGGTCAGAGCTCTGGTTAATTTTAAAAAAGGTTCTCCAATTGCCCCCCAAATAAAGTGTATATAATAATAATAAAAATATCAGAATCTTTTTATGGGCTTAAAGTAAGCGGGCTTAAAGGCACTGAAAAGTGCCTTTACATTACGGTCTATGGGGAACTGTGTGTTCTCGACAAAATATATGTACTTATATACAGTACATATATATTTATGTGTTTATATGTATATAAAGACATATATATATATATATATATATATATATATATATATATATATATATATTTATATATAGTACATATATATTTATGTGTTTATATGTGTATAAAGACACATATATATATATATATATATATATATATATATATACTTATATACAGTACATATATATTTATGTGTTTATATGTGTATAAAGACACATATATATATACTTATATACAGTACATATATATTTATGTGTTTATATGTGTATAAAGACACATATATATATACTTATATACAGTACATATATATTTATGTGTTTATATGTGTATAAAGACATATATATATATATATATATATATATATATATATATATACTTATATACATTACATATGTATTTATGTGTTTATATAGACATATATATATATATATATATATATATATATATATATATATACTTATATACAGTACATATATATTTATGTGTTTATATGTGTATAAAGACATATATATATATATACTTATACAGTACAT
The DNA here is from genome assembly GCF_027579735.1 of Bombina bombina. NCBI lineage: Eukaryota > Metazoa > Chordata > Amphibia > Anura > Bombinatoridae > Bombina > Bombina bombina. The sequence goes on from NC_069502.1 coordinate 280,599,407, forward strand.
ATATATTTATGTGTTTATATATGTATAAAGACAGTACATATATATATATATATATATATATATATATATACTTATATACAGTACATAAATATTTATGTGTTTATATGTGTATAAAGACATTACATATATATATATATATATATATATATATATATATATATACTTATATACAGTACATATATATTTATGTGTTTATATGTGTATAAAGACATAAATATATATATATATATATACTTATATACAGTACATATATATTTATGTGTTTATATGTGTATAAAGACATATATATATATATATATATATATATACTTATATACAGTACATATATATTTATGTGTTTATATGTGTATAAAGACATATATATATATGTATATACTTATATACAGTACATATATATTTATGTGTTTATATGTGTATAAAGACATATATATATATATATATATATATATATATACTTATATACAGTACATATATATTTATGTGTTTATATGTGTATAAAGACATATATATATATATATATATATATATATATATATACTTATTTACAGTACATATATATTTATGTGTTTATATGTGTATAAAGACATATATATATATATATATACTTATATACAGTACATATATATTTATGTGTTTATATGTGTATAAAGACATATATATATATACTTATATACATTACATATGTATCTATGTGTTTATATAGACATATATATATATATATATATACTTATATACAGTACATATATATTTATGTGTTTATATGTGTATAAAGACATATATATATATATATATATATATATATATATATACTTATATACAGTACATATATATTTATGTGTTTATATATGTATAAAGACAGTACATATATATATATATATATATACTTATATACAGTACATAAATATTTATGTGTTTATATGTGTATAAAGACATTACATATATATATATATATATATATATATATATATATATATATACTTATATACAGTAAATATATATTTATGTGTTTATATGTGTATAAAGACATAAATATATATATATATATACTTATATACAGTACATATATATTTATGTGTTTATATGTGTATAAAGACATATATATATATATATATATATATATATATATATATATATATATATATACTTATATACAGTACATATATATTTATGTGTTTATATGTGTATTCAGACATAAATATATATGTATATACTTATATACAGTACATAAATATTTATGTGTTTATATGTGTATAAAGACATTACACACATATATATATATATATATATATATATATATATACTTATATACAGTACATATATATTTATGTGTTTATATGTGTATAAAGACATATATATATATATATATATATATATACTTATATACAGTACATATATATTTATGTGTTTATATGTGTATAAAGACATATATATATATATATACTTATATACAGTACATATATATTTATGTGTTTATATGTGTATAAAGACATATATATATATATATATATATATATATATATATATATATATATACTTATATACAGTACATATATATTTATGTGTTTATATGTGTATAAAGACATATATATATATACTTATATACAGTACATATATATTTATGTGTTTATATGTGTATAAAGACATAAATATATAACTATATATTCATCTACATATATATTTAACAAATGCTGTCCATCACTGAGCGACTTACCTCCTTTGCTGCTCTTGGTTCTCAGCTGTGTGTCATGGCATCAGAACGAGGCTCCCATTGTAGCCTATGGCAGCACGCTCTCATGAGTGCAAAGCTTCCATGCAATGCATGTAATACAATTCGCCTGCGCTGGTATTATTGAGTGGAGTGCAAATATCGCACTCGCGTAAACGATATGTTCCACTCCAATCATCATAATCTGCCACTAAAACAGCAATATAAATATCTTAAAATAACAAACAATTACATAACCTGTGTGGCGTTCATTATTCTGTATAAGTGTTGCTGTTGTCATTATTGCTCTTCCTTTTGTTAGCCACTCACATTTGATGCGCTGGATTTTATGAATAATTTTACATTACCAAATAGGCAATTCAGTAGCCTAACAAGTGTTCTCACTGCAATGTAAATGATCTATTGGTCGGTGTTCATTTGTGTTTTCAGTATTATATACATGTTGTTAGACAGCTTTACAGGGAATGTAATGCAGCTTTGTTAAAGGAACAGTAAATTCCAAATTAAACTTTTATGATTCGGATTTTAAACAGCTTTCCAATATACTTCTATTATCAAATTTGCTTAAATTTCTTTGTATCCTTTGCTGAAGAGTAAACCCAGGTAGGCCGAGGAGCAGCAATGCACTACTGGGAGCTAGCTAAAAACACTGGATGAACAAATAACAGGTGGCATATATGTGCAGCCACCATTCACCAGTTAGTTCCCAGTAGTGCACTTAAACTAAGTACAATTAATAATATAAGTAAATGGTAAGTTGTTTAAAATTGCATTCTCTATCTGATGTATGAATGTTTAATTTTAACTTGACTGTTTGTTTAAAATTGCATGCTGTAGCTAAATCATGAAGTTCAATTTTGGCTTGACTGTCCCTTTAAGACATACAGGTTACGCTTGAGCGAAAGGGCTAAATAGCGCACCACTTGTAATTTAGTCCTTCATTTTTTTATTCCACTTGTATATGTTTTAATTTAGTGGTTTACATCTCAAAACATTCCTCCCTTCTTTTTCCTCTAAAATTTTCAATTTAAGCTACAAAAGTATTTTTTTTTATTATTATTATTATTGTTAAACCCCTTTACCCTCAACACAATTTTAAAATATTTTTTTATAACACTTTCCAAAGTTTCAATATTCTGTGTGAACTATGGTACTTCATTTAAATAAAATATGCTGTGTTTTGTATTTTCAGATTTTTTTTCACCATATTTTAATCTGTTGTATGGGTTATGTTTCCATTTACAATGCTGAAAAGTCCAGTTGCTGGAAGTCTCTCTACAGTAAGAAGAGTCAAATAAACACAAAGCAGAGAATAAACAAACTTAAAGGGACAGTTTACTCAAAACTTTTCTCACCTCTCCCAATGATCCACTTTACCTGCTGGAGTGTATTAAATTGTATTAAACAAGTTTATCCATTACCCTTATATTGGCATTTGAAATAGTTTATTTAGCCTATGGTATCTTCACCCATCCTGAAAGTTTTTGGCCTCAAGGCTAAGCTGTGTTAACACAGTCAGTATAAGAAATGGCACTCCCAGTGGGTTATAGAAGAGATAAGGTAATAAAATGTAAATGTTCCATTGTTCTCTCCAAGTATTGGTGATTGGTTTATTGACAGATATAAGATAAAGAAGCAGGTATATGGACACAATGTGATAAAGTAATGAGATCTGATTATACCTACAAGCTCAACCCATTTTATTAGGTTGTGGCTTCAAAACACAAAATCAGCTAATTTATATAGACAAATAAGCATTTAAAAAGCAAATCTCATAAATGTTATGCTCTGAAGCTCGTAAAAAAAGTAATTGTTAACACATTAAGGGAAAAACTATTTTATAGTATACCGTCCCTTTAAAGGACCAGTCAACACATTATGGGGCGCGATCCGATATCGATCGCAGTTTGCGGCGCAAGCGAGGGAACCGGCGTCGCCCGCAGTTTCAGCTCGCAACTCGAGCCATCCCATATATAGGTCGCCGTCAGATGCTAACGTGCCGTAAGTCTGACAAACCAGCGCAGTCCAGAAATCTGCGTAAGTACAAATTTCTGGCGTCGCCAGTGACTTGCGCCACGTTAGAATCTGCCGGCGCCTATAAAACCTGACTAAAGTCTAAAACACCCGCACTGTCTAACACGCCTCCCTAACATAGCCCGCACTGTCTAACACGCCTCCCTAACATAGCCCGCACTGTCTAACACGCCTCCCTAACATAGCCCGCACTGTCTAACACGCCTCCCTAACATAGCCCGCACTGTCTAACCCTCTATCCGCTATCCCCCCCTCACTAGCCTAACAATAAAAAAGCTATTAACCCCTAAACCGCCGCTCCCATACCCCGCCGCAACCTAATAAAGTTATTAACCCCTAAACCGCCGCTCCCGTACCCCGCCGCCAGCTATATTATATCTATAACCCCCTAAAGTGAGCCCCTAACACCGCCGCCATCTATATTAAAATTATTAACCCCTAATGTAAGCCCCTTACACCGCCGCCATCTCTATTAAAATGATTAACCCCTAATTTAATCTACCTACCCCGCCGCCAGCTATATTATCTATATTAACCCTAAGTATATTATAGTTAATATAGTTATTACATTATATATATTAACTATATTAACCCTAATTATATTAGGGTTAATATAGTTAATATAGTTACTATAGTATTTATATTAACTATATTAACTCTATCTAACCCTAACACCCCTAACTAAATTTATATTAAATTAATCTAATTAATTTATAAACTAAAATATTCCTATTTAAATCTAAATACTTACCTATAAAATAAACCCTAAGATAGCTACAATATAATTAATAATTACATTATAGCTATGTTAGGGTTAATATTTATTTTACAGGTAAATAGTTAATTATTTTAACTAGGTATAATAGATATTAAATAGTTATTAACTATTTAATATCTACCTAGTTAAAATAATTACCCAATTACCTGTAAAATAAATCCTAACCTAAGTTACAAATACACCTACACTATCAATAAATTTAATAAACTACAAACATCTATCTAAAAATACAATTAAATTAACTAAACTAAATTACAAAAAAAAACAAACACTAAATTACAAAAAATAAAAAAAAGATTACAAGATTTTTAAGCTAATTACACCTATTCTAAGCCCCCTAATAAAATAATAAACCCCCAAAATAACAAAAATTCCCTGCCCTATTCTAAATTAAACAAATTTCAAAGCTCTTTACCTTACCAGCCCTTAAAAGGGCCTTTTGTGGGGCATGCCCCAAAGAATTCAGCTCTTTTGCATTCAACAAATACAATCCCCCCCCCCATTACAACCCACCACCCACATACCTGTATTCTAAACCCACCCAAACCCCCCTTAAAAAATCCTAACACTACCCCCCTGAAGATCTCCCTACCTTGTCTTCACCACACCGGGCCGAACTCCTGATCCGATCCGGGCGATGTCGTCCTCCAAGCGGCAAAGAAGAAATCTTCCTCCGGCGATGTCATCCTCCAAGCGGCAAAGAAGAATTCTTCCTCCGGCGACGTCTTCCTCCAAGCGGCAGCAAAGTCTTCATTCTTCCGGCGGCATCTTCAATCTTCTTTCTTCGCTCCGCCGCCGCGGAGCATCCATCCCGGCCGACTGCTAAACTTGGAATGAGGTACCTTTAAATGACGTCATCCAAGATGGCGTCCGCCGAATTCCGATTGGCTGATAGGATTCTATCAGCCAATCGGAATTAAGTTAAAAAAATCTGATTGGCTGATTGAATCAGCCAATCAGATTCAAGTTCAATCCGATTGGCTGATCCAATCAGCCAATCAGATTGAGCTCGCATTCTATTGGCTGTTCCGATCAGCCAATAGAATGCAAGCTCAATCTGATTGGCTGATTGGATCAGCCAATCGGATTGAACTTGAATCTGATTGGCTGATTCAATCAGCCAATCAGATTTTTTTAACTTAATTCCGATTGGCTGATAGAATCCTATCAGCCAATCGGAATTCGGCGGACGCCATCTTGGATGACGTCATTTAAAGGTACCTCATTCCAAGTTTAGCAGTCGGCCGGGATGGATGCTCCGCGGCGGCGGAGCGAAGAAAGAAGATTGAAGATGCCGCCGGAAGAATGAAGACTTTGCTGCCGCTTGGAGGAAGACGTCGCCGGAGGAAGAATTCTTCTTTGCCGCTTGGAGGATGACATCGCCGGAGGAAGATTTCTTCTTTGCCGCTTGGAGGACGACATCGCCCGGATCGGATCAGGAGTTCGGCCCGGTGTGGTGAAGACAAGGTAGGGAGATCTTCAGGGGGGTAGTGTTAGGATTTTTTAAGGGGGGTTTGGGTGGGTTTAGAATAGGGGTATGTGGGTGGTGGGTTGTAATGGGGGGGGGGGATTGTATTTGTTGAATGCAAAAGAGCTGAATTCTTTGGGGCATGCCCCACAAAAGGCCCTTTTAAGGGCTGGTAAGGTAAAGAGCTTTGAAATTTGTTTAATTTAGAATAGGGCAGGGAATTTTTGTTATTTTGGGGGTTTATTATTTTATTAGGGGGCTTAGAATAGGTGTAATTAGCTTAAAAATCTTGTAATCTTTTTTTTATTTTTTGTAATTTAGTGTTTGTTTTTTTTTGTAATTTAGTTTAGTTAATTTAATTGTATTTTTAGATAGATGTTTGTAGTTTATTAAATTTATTGATAGTGTAGGTGTATTTGTAACTTAGGTTAGGATTTATTTTACAGGTAATTGGGTAATTATTTTAACTAGGTAGATATTAAATAGTTAATAACTATTTAATATCTATTATACCTAGTTAAAATAATTAACTATTTACCTGTAAAATAAATATTAACCCTAACATAGCTATAATGTAATTATTAATTATATTGTAGCTATCTTAGGGTTTATTTTATAGGTAAGTATTTAGATTTAAATAGGAATATTTTAGTTTATAAATTAATTAGATTAATTTAATATAAATTTAGTTAGGGGTGTTAGGGTTAGATAGAGTTAATATAGTTAATATAAATACTATAGTAACTATATTAACTATATTAACCCTAATATAATTAGGGTTAATATAGTTAATATATATAATGTAATAACTATATTAACTATAATATACTTAGGGTTAATATAGATAACATAGCTGGCGGCGGGGTAGGTAGATTAAATTAGGGGTTAATCATTTTTATATAGGTGGCGGCGGTGTAAGGGGTCAGATTACGGGATAGATAAGGTAGATGGCGGCGGTTTTAGGGGCTCACAGTAGGGGGTTAGTTTATGTAGATGGCGGCGGGGTCCGGGAGCGGCGTTTTAGGGGGTAATAACTTTATTAGGGATTTCGGGGGGGGGGGGGGATCGCGGTTGACAGGGAGATAGACATTGCGCATGCGTTAGGTGTTAGGTTTATTTTAGCAGATCGCGGTTGACAGGGATATAGACATTGCGCATGCGTTAGGTGTTAGGTTTATTTTAGCAGATCGCGGTTGACAGGGAGATAGACATTGCGCATGCGTTAGGTGTTAGGTTTATTTTAGCAGCTAGTTTAGGGAGTTACGGGGCTCCAATAGTCAGCGTAAGGCTTCTTACGGCTGCTTTTTGTGGCGAGGTGAAAATGGAGTAAGTTTTCTCCATTTTCGCCACGTAAGTCCTTACGCTGCATATTGGATACCAAACTGCGCGGGTTTGGTATACCTGCCTATGGCCCAAAAAACTGCGGGCGACGGCAGAAATATACGCGCGTAACTTCTAGCTTACGCCGTATATAGGATACCAAATCCGCGCAATTATTGGCGTCGCCGGCTTTTGCGGGCGACGATTTTTATCGGATCGACCCCATGATTTGCATAATCAACAAATGCAAGATAACAAGACAATGCAATAGAACTTAGTCTGAACTTCAAATGAGTAGTAGATTTTTTTATAACAAATTTCAAAGTTATGTATATTTCCACTCCCCTTGTACCATGTGATAGCAATCAGCCAATCACAAATGCATATACGTATAGTTTGCGAATTCTTGCACATGCTCAGTAGGATCTGGTGACTCAAAAATTGTAAATATAAAAGACTGTGCACATCTTTTTTAATGGAAGTAAATTGGAAAGTTGTTTAAAATTACATGATGTATCTGAATCATGAAAATTTAATTTATCCTGAGTGTCCCATTAATTCAGTGTTCTTTGTAAAGTTTTTAAAATATCTGAAAGAGTGAATATAGAGTGAATATAGAATTCATGCTTGATTTCCCGAGGTTGCACTGTATAGCTGTGCACACATTATGTGATTCTAAGACTCCGGCTTCTCTCAAGCAAGAGGAAAATTTTTCTATGCATTTTATTATTTTTTTATTTTTAATCCACTGATATATTCTGCTGTGCTGTACATGGTGTGCAATCTGTGGTTGTTCTGCTGTGGGCACTATGCATCCCCAGTCATTGCAGTAGCACCTAGGGTTGCCACCAGGTCTCCAGTATTCAACCGGACAGTTCAGAATTTTGGTAGACTATCCAGGAAAATCTTTACATTCAAGTCAAAATTAAACTTACAGTATTCAGATAGGGCATGGAATTTTAAACAACTTTCCAATTTACACACACACACACACACATATATATATATTGATTGGAGTAGCAGTGTTAGTCCAGAGATTTAGATATCAAAATAACAAGAGTATTGCATTGAGCAATGATCCTTTTTTTATTGGACTAACTATACATTTATAAGTTGACAAGCTTTCAGAATAGTTCCTTCCTTTATCAAGTCTGAAGCAATACTGACCAATTCAATGGAATTTACAGATTATATCTTAAAACACAGAATAGCTAAGAAGACAGAAAGTGCAGGGAGAGGAGGAGGTGTCGTAAAAATCATGAGGGGGGCTTAGGTAACAGGCAGACAGTGTCCAGTGTAGGAGAACAGATAGGGGAAATATATAGCTGTACATAGAACATATACTGACATAAAGTTATATAGCAACATTGAATCAATATCTATAAAGATGTAAAATTGTCTATACAGGGGGAATACAAAAGTTAAAAAAAAAGACAAAAGTGTGGACATAGGCTTACCTGTGTACCTGTGTATAAAGAATGTGGAATATACAATGTAATTGACTAAATGAAAGTACATTACAAAAATGTTTGATAATGTGTTAAGAGTCCACATTTAGTCCAGAATTAAAGAAGTTGAAGTGCATTATCATTTTCATTTCAAAGGTTTTTCTTTCCATGGTGTTTTTGAACTTGCCTCTGAGAATTTTGATTTTGAGGTTTTGGATAGAGTGGTCAGGTTGGAGGAAATGGTGACCAACAGGGGTGCAGTATTTTGTTTCGCAGTGGTTTTTGATTGAGTGTCTGTGTAAATTCATCCGAAGGTGCAGTTTTTGGCTTGTTTCTCCAATATAGCATCCCACTTCACATGCAGTGCAATGTATCATGTATACCACATTTGCAGATATACATGAATATGCCCCTTTAATGTTATAGGATTTATTATTGTGATTTGCTGTGCTGCTTTCACAAATGTGTTGACACAGTTTGCAGAGAGCTTTATAGCAGCATTTGGTTCCATTCGGAGTGTTCTTTTTCTCAAGGGGTAGCTTCCTATGTACTAGTTTCTGATTTAGGTTAGGTGGTTGTCTGTATGCCAGGATTGGGGGTTTTGGAAAGATTTTTTTGAGTGTGGGATCCTCAAGGAGTAGTGGCTGTAAGTCTTTTATGATTTTTCGTATCCCTTCCACAGCAGGGTTGTATTTGACTAGTAGTGGGATACGTGATATGTTTTTCTTCTGCCTGTATTGTAGTAAATGTTCACATGGAGTATTGAGGGCAGAGTTAATTTTTTTTATTTATAATCCTTGTTTTGTAACCTTTTTCTCTGAATGATTGGGACAGTGTAATGAGGTGTTTGTCACGGTCCTTGATATCTGAGCAAATTCTGTGATATCTTGTAGCCTGACTGTAGATTATGGATTTTTTAATGTGATTGGGGTGGGAGCTGAAGCTGTGGAGGTAGCTGCATCTATCTGTTGGTTTCCTGTATACAGATGAGTGCAGTTTGACATTTGTGATGGATATTGTTGTATCCAGGAAGCTGACACAGTCTCTAGAAAAGTTCATTTTAAGCTTGATTGATGCATGAAATAGATTAAATGATTTCTGAAAATGTTCAAGGTTTTTTTCTCCTTCTGTCCATATGATGAAAATATCATCTATGTAGCGAAAGTATTTGAAGGGTTTGTGAGGGTGAGTGGCTAGGAATCTCTGTTCTAAGTCAGCCATGAAGAGGTTTGCGTACTGTGGTGCCATTTTGGTGCCCATGGCTGTTCCCATGGTTTGTAGGTAGATGGAGTAATTGAAGATGAAATAATTGTGAGTAAGTATAAATTCTGTAAGTTTACTGACTGTAGAAGCACTATATGTCTGGTTAGGGCTGTCGGAGGAAAGAAAGTTTAAGCAGGCATCAATACCATCTTTATGTGGAATATTGCTGTACAGGGATTCCACATCCATTGTCACAAGTATAGTATCCTCTGGCAATTCTGTTATCTGGCTGATTTTGTTAAGGACATCAGTGGTGTATTTTATAAAGCTAGTGGTGTTAATAACTAAAGGCTTAAGAATATTCTCCACTAGGCCCATTTGCTCAGTCAGAGTATCCATGCCTGTTATTATTGGTCTTCCTGGGTTCCCTGGTTTGTGGATTTTTGGAAGCATGTAGAATGTCCCTATGCTAGGGTTAGAGGGCACCAGTTTGTAGAGTTTATGTTGCGTGTATTTAGGGAATGTTTTAATTAGTTTTCTAAGTTGCAAAGTGTATTCCTGGGTGGGGTCCTTTTCCAGTTTTTTGTAATAAGTTTGATCTGATAATTGTCTATTTCCCTCTGTGATATAGTCCTCTGTATTCATGATCACCACTGCTCCTCCCTTGTCCGCAGGCTTACTGCACCCCTGTTGGTAATATTTTCATTATTTCTTAAGTTTTTTATAGCGTTTTTTTCTAAGTGTGAGAGGTTTTACATTATTTTTTTCTGCTGTGTGTTGAGCAGAGATGCAGTTCTCAACCAGAAGCTTTCAATATAGCTGTCCAATTTTGTGTTGCGTCCTGGTGCAGGTGTGAAGATTGTGTTCTTTTTGCTTCCATTGTAGTCCTCCATAGTGCTGGTATTTTCTTTGTCATAGAAGAATTCTTTTAGCCGCAAATCTCCTGAAGAATTCTTCTAAGTCTGAGTACAGTTGGATTTTGTCTAGATTTGTACTTGGACAGAATGATAATCCTTTACACAGTACTGATATCTCTGGCCCTGACAGGTGGTAGTTTGAAAGGTTCACAATCCCTGGGTTTTCTGTGTGGTTTGCTTGGTTGGTGACAGTTTGTGTTTTGAATTAGGTGCTGTTATTGTCTGTTGACGTTTGGTCATTTGTTGTTGAAGTTGTAGTTGATCTGTCACCTGGAGCTCTGTTTTCTTGCATTTGGTATTTTATTCTGTTTTGTGACAGGCATGCAAGTTTCTTCTTTTTCTTCTTGATAACATTTTGTTGTTGTGCTTTGTGGAAGTGTTGCATTTCTTTTTTAATTTCTTCATTGTACTCATTATTTTCTTGTAGTTTTTGTAGTTGGAGCTGCATTTGGTCTTTTAGTTTTTGCTTTTTGCTGTATAGTTGATGAATTAGGTTATTTCTCAGTTTCTCACTAGTATGTCTGCAAAGTCTCAGCATACTCACAGTTATGAGTAGTTGCAAGTGGATTCTTAATTTTCAGTCCATTTGGAATGAGATTAATTTTTTTGCAGGATGATAGGAAGTATATATCACTGTTGATCTGTGGTTCTTTTGTGATCAGTTTCATGATTTGCTTCTTATTTTGGTTATATTCAGTATCTTCCATAGTCATGTTGATTGGAGTAGCCGTGTTAGTCCAGAGATTTAGATATCAAAATAACAAAAGTATTGCATTGAGCAATGATACTTTTTTATTGGACTAACTATACATTTATAAGTTGACAAGCTTTTGGAAGAGTTCCTTCCTTTATCAAGTCTGAAGCAATACTGACCAATTCAATGGAATTTACAGATTATATCTTAAAACACAGAATAGCTAAGAAGACAGAAAGTGCAGGGAGAGGAGGAGGTGTCGTAAAAATCATGAGGGGGGCTTAGGTAACAGGCAGACAGTGTCCAGTGTAGCAGAACAGACAGGGGAAATATATAGCTGTACATAGAGCATATACTGACATAAAGTTATATATCAACATTGAATCAATATCTATAAAGATGTGAAATTGTCTATACAGGGGGAATACAAAAGTAAAAAAAAAAGACAAAAGTGTGGACATAGGCTTACCTGTGTACCTGTGTATAAAGAATGTGGAATATACAATGTAATTGACTAAATGAAAGTACATTAAAAAAAAAAATCAGTCATGTGACTGCTATTGAAAAGTTTTGGAAAGCAATGCACTATTTAAAAAAGCCAGTAGGTGGAGCTGTCCGCTTCTTTTGCAGCAAAGTTATGCAACTTAACAGGTCTGAAATTGATCTGTGTACACAGAACAGACATTAGCTATCTAGCAGCCACTTCCCTATTATCTTCCTGTCCAGCAGCTTGAGGTGAGGGTGCCTAACTGCCTATTAATCACTGCAGATTGAAATGCATAGAATAGGTGCAGACCCAATATTATCTAACATGCTAACAATGCAGAGAACTGATTGCAGAAAAATGCAAGTAAAAAAACATTTTTGTTCATTAAACTTAGTTTGATGATGATGCAGTCTGTTGTGTAATTATTTTATTAGGTGCTGTTAGCAAATGTTTTTGTTCATTAAACTTAGTTTGATGATGATACAATCTATATTATTAGGTTTATAATTTTGTTTAGCATTTAAAGTATTCATTTCAAAGCTTTAAAAATAATGTATTAGGTGTTACGTATGTCAATTTTGAGAGGGGCCTGGAACCTAACTCCCTCACTTCCCATTGACTTAAATTATAAACTGGGATTCAATTTACAATGGTTTCAATTTACAACCATTCCTCCTGGAACCTAACCCCGGCATAAACTGAGGGCTACTTGTATGTATGTGTATATATATATATGTGTGTGTGTACATATGTATTTCAATGTATATTTACTGTACATATTTAACATTCTAATGTTCTTCACATTCAGAATAATTTTTATTACATTTTATTGTAAATACATATTTCTATATGTATCTGTATATACCTATTTATCTATTCCTATAGATATATAGGTATAGATATCTATTTTACATTAACAGTATCATATATATATACACACAGTATATATATATTTAATATTACAAAATATTTCACTTTCTATGTGAAGAACGTAGGATTGTAAATATGAGTAACGCAATTTAGGTCTAACGCGGTGTCGGGTTAATGCCGATGAAGTGGTTCTAATAAGAGCAAAAGCCAGAAAGCTTTGGTAGTACCTTCGCCCAAATTTCAAGGTCAAGAAACCTTCTGTGTACAATATATAAAAATAGGCATGGATGATTAGATTGGGAGAAAATCATTAGATCTTATTGTTTAATAGGAAATTGTTAAAGACAAAGGGTAGTGTAGGGTAGCTTGAATGTTGAACTGATTGTTGGTCTAATTGCAACTGGGATAAGTTAATAATCTGGCCTAAATAATTGTTTTAGTAAATACGTTTGCAACTTTCTCTCTCTATATGTAACTACAGGTATCTACATTTTATGTTTGTCTGTCTATCTATCTTACATTATCAGCATCTTACTGTATCTTATATATTGACATATATGGTCTTCTATCAAACAAAGGGGTAGATTCTCAAAAACTCACCACTTTGGGATGAAATAATCTCTCAGATGTCCCGTGCTCATCCCACTCATTGGATGTTACATGATACATTTTTTAAACAAAACGTATGATTATAATTTTCAACGGATACAAATATTAAAATAACAATTGTAATTTGTACAAATAAAAATCCTAAAAGCACATAATACACAAAGCATAAAATACATACTCAGGAATGTCTTAGCAGATGAAAAGAACAAAAGACAAATTACAAAGTATAAAGTTGGTACCTTATTGTAATACAAATGAAATATAGAGAATGTCCCTTAGTGAGATACAGTTAAATTACCCTTTTTAGAATCCTGTGAGAGACCTCTTAGTACTGAATGAGTTTTTGAACCAAAGTGGTGATCCTTGGAGAATCTTCCCCATCAACTGATATGAGGTTTTTCAGATGAGCTGATTTAACCTTTAGGTATTACTACTCTTTATACAATTGATCGTGAAGCATGCTATGTTCTGTAACTATGGCAGGCTATTCTTCTGAGACATACATGATCAAGCCGGGTGATCAGAGGGAGTCATTTTACACAATACCTCTATACCCTGCAGACTCACAAGTCGAATATTCCAGATGCCTCTAATGTTAAAGTAACATGATTGTTACCCTTAAAATGACAGGTTAATATCAAAAAACATGATTTAAAAGGACATGAACCAAATTTTTTTTCTTTCATGATAAAGATAGAGAATACAATCTTAAACGACTTTCCAATTTACTTCTATTATTTAATTTGCTATATTCTCTTGCTATCCTTTGTTGAAGAAACAGCAGTGCACTACTGGGAGCTAGGTAAATGCATTGGATGAGCCAATAAAGATACTGTATGTGCAGCAACCAATCAGCAGCTCCTGAGCCTACCTAGATATCCTTTTTCAACAAAGGATAACAAGTAAACAAATTACATAACATAAGTAAACTGGACATTTGTTTACCATCACTTGCTGTATCTGAATAAAAAAAATGGATTTTATTTCCCTTTAAGTATGGTGTATTTTAAAAGAGCTCTAAAGATAAGCAAATAATGTCAATTTAAATGTTCTTATAAGCAGATCTCCAGTGAAATTGTTTTAAAAAAAATATTTGCTAAGCCTTCAGTTCTTTAACCTGAAACCCAAATTTTTGCTTTCATGATTCAGATAAAAAGCTAATTTAAATGGTACGATTTATGTTACTTCTATTTAAATTTCTTTGTTCCCTTGTTATCTTTGTTTGAAAATCAGGGAGGTAAGCTTAGGAGCATGCATGTGTCTGGAGCACTACACATATAGGGGGATATTTATCAAAGGTATGTCGGACCTGATCCGACAGTGCGGATCAGGTCCGCCAGACCTCGCTGAATGCGGAGAGCAATATGCTCTCCGTATTCAGCATTGCAATGCCGCCAATCGGCCGCCAACAGGGGGATGTCAATCAACCCAATTGTACTCGATTGGGTTGAATTCTGGCGATGTCTGTCCGCCTGTTCAGAACAAGCAGACAGGATATGGAGCAGCAGTCTTTAAATTGCTGCTTCATAACTGCTATTTCTGGCGAGTCTGCAGGCTCGCCAGAAACACGGGCCCTCAAGCTCCATTCAGAGCTTGATAAATGGGCCTCATAGTAGCAATTGTGCAAGAATTTTATACATTTGCAAGAGTGCTAGATGGCAGCACTATTTCCAACCTAGGTATTTCTTCAAGAAAGATTGCCATGGGAACAAAGCAAATTTCATAATAGAAGTAAATTGGAAACTTTAAAAAAAAATGTTATTCTATATTTGAACCACAAAAGACAATTCTGGTTTTATATCCCTTTAATCTTCAGTGTGTTTCTAACTAAAAGGAGATAAACCCTATTTTAGTTGAGTCTTAATAAAATAATGGCTATATTTAATTCTTTTGTAAAGACTCTTTCAGTTCTGACTGTACACAACCTCTCTCTGCAACATTCTACTACTCACTAAAAGCTCTTTTTAAACCAATAATAGCACAAATATAGACAAATATAAAGCATTACTGCTAATTTAATTAGTTGCTCCAGAAGATTTATGCTCTTTTTTCACATTGCCTCATTAAATTACTTTTTCTTTTGAAGAAAGCTAGAAGTGCAATCTCTATCTTGCATATGAAAAGGCAAATTGAATATATTAGAAGTCCCTGCATTCCTATCTGTTCACTTCAGAAGCTGTAAAATATAAACTAGAGAAAGAAAATATTCAATAGCAATGATCAAAATAAAATAGTATACAAAACGAACATAAAAATTGCAACCATCCAACAGTGGGACATGAAACACACAATTTTTTTTATGATAGAGCAAAAAAAATTAAACAGCTATCCAATTTACTTATTTTATCTAATTTACTTCATGTTCTTGGTATCCTTTGTTGAAGGAGCAGCAATGCACTACTGGGAGCTAGCTGAACACATTGGGTGAGCCAATGAGAAGCATCATATATGTATAGCCACTAATTAATAGTGCATCACTGTCCCTGAGCCTACCTAGTTATGCTTTTCAACAAATATACCAAGAGAACAAAGCTAATTAAGAAATAGGAATGAGGAAAAAGGAATGCTGAGACTTGAGGTAGATGAAAAGAAGTTTTATTCAGGAGCAGGCTTATCATCAGACACAGGGTAAGCTCCTATCTTACGTGTTTCGCGCATGGGCAGAAATAGTAATACATTGGAAAGCTGTTTAAAAGTGCCACCTGAATCATGAAAGAAAATAAATCTAACTTCCCTGTCACTATATTGATAACAATTTAGGGTACATACATCTCAATCAATTAATTTGATTTTCTTCATTTGACTGCTATACAATGCTTGCTGCAAACATCTGTCACGTGCTGCAGCACTCACACAATGGCCCATATTTATCAATCTCCGTACGGAGCTTGAAGGGCCGTGTTTCTTGCGAGTCGCCAGAAACACAAGTTATGAAGCAGCGGTCACAAAGACACATTAAAGGAATAGAAAGATAAAATTTGAAATATGAATGAGTGAATTTCAGTTTGACATAGAAATATTTTGTAATATACTTCCATTATACCAAATATTCTTCTAGTAAAAGTTATCTGTTTTTTATCAGCATACACACATATGCTGTGAGGGCCCGAGTCCAAGTAATAAAACTCAGAGAGCTGGCAGTGGTTTGTATGTATCGTACTTCATTTGTACCATATAAGCTACTGCTGACTCTGATACAGTGCAGTAGTGCACAGGACCTCACAGGATATGTGTGTATGCTACTTAAAAACAGTTATAACTTTTACAAAAAGCATTTTTGCAAATGTAAGTATATTGCAGAAATGCTTCTATGTCAAACTGGAATGTGCATAGTTATCTTTTATAGACTAACCACGGTCACATGAAGTATAATACAAAAAAGCATTTAATCTATTCTATTTGAAGTGCACTTTTTTATCCCTTTTAAAGTACAGAAAACCCTGTCTTGTGTTTACAAATATCTTCAAATGTCATATGAAGGTGATGACTGGTTCTTACTGCATACATGCAAACTAATAAATAAGAACGTCTCTTACCTCTGTACTAATATCTGCCTGTGAGCACTGACCAGACCCTAAAGGCTATACTGTTCTAGACAGAGACTAAGGCATATTCAGAGCCAAGCTTAAAAAGCAGATGCAGAAATAATGAGACTGGACTTACAAATATCTACAGCTTATAATAAGCCTGTCACAAGGAAAATTGATTTTAGCAGATGTATAACACATAAAACACTGACAAAAAACACAAAAGCAGTACATTATTCTTAAATACAATAGATCAACAATATGTAACTAGCTTTAGCGACCGATTACGATACCTTGTTGTTCTAGTTGCATTAACAAAACACAACAATCTGCATTATTGATTCATTATACACAGCTACAAATTGTCTAGAATAGATTTCTCTCTATATGCAGATATATAATGCCACTATTAGTAGATCTATTAATCTCATATTACAAGGTCCAATAAGGAACAAGGGATGGGTGAATGTGTACGTTTTCTAATTCGAATGTTAGAACGAATGTTATTATCAAAACTCAAATTACAAATACGAATGTTGATAAGAACAAATATTGTTAAAAATTCTATATTCGAATGTTATTTACAGTTTTCGAATGTCACTTTCGATTTCGAATGTGTATATTCGATTTCAAATGTCATTTTTTATTTCGAATGTTCATAAAAGATTGAATATACACATTCGAAATTCGAATGTATATATTCGATTTTTTTATGGACATTCCAAATCAAAATGGATTGCATTATTTCGAATATGACTCTTAAAATCTAATATAACATTCGAAAATATTCGATTGAAATCATAGAAACATAGAAACATAGTACGTCCCTTTTCCCCAAAACTAAACCTGTCAAATTAAATTTTTAACAACTACAACTATTCCATTTACATATGGGAGGGAATAAGTTGATTTGAATATTTAAATTTGAATATTAAATAATTCTAATATTTATAAGATAACTGAATTATAAAAACAATTTAAATTAGAATATTACATTACAAAATCAAATGTGATATTGGAATCAAATTTGAATATTACATTTCGAAATCGAATGTGAAATATAGATATCAAATTCGAATAATGAATATAATACAAAGCTAAACATTCTATTATTTGAACAAATAATGAATGTAATCTAAAAATTTGAAAACGAACATTAGAAAATCGAATGTTAGAATGTTATGAAAACATTTGAAATTCGATTTGAACAAACGAATATATAAAAAAATTGTTTTAAATTTTGAATGTTTAGAAACATTTGCGCATCCCTACAAGGAACCAGACAATTTGCCTCTACACAAGAACATGTAATCAATTATCCATCATTATATATCCAAATAGAAAAAACCTCAAGTAAGCAAAACAGTAATATGGTGGTTCTGCTTCCCTTTTTTAAAAAAAAAATTATAATTTTTTTTTTATATTTAGTTGTGGTTCTCCACCCACTTAGCATGATTTTTTAATGCACTTTTAAAAAAAAATAAAAAAAAAATAATACCTATGGAGCCCCAGAGGTGTCACACAAGATTTTTTTTATAAATTGTGCGCGCAATTTGCTAAATCGTACCCACATTTTGCTAAATCGTGTGTGTGCGCACAATTCATTAAATAATCTTGTGTGACACCTCTGGGGCTCCGTATGAAGGAACATAAAACCAGAGATTTTTCTTTCATGATTCAGACAGAACATTTTAATTTTAAAAAACTTTCCAATTAACTCCTATTATCAAATTTACTCAATTCTCTTGATAGCCTTCATTAAAAAGCACACTCAGGTAGGCTCGGGGGCAGCAATGCGCAACTGGGAGCAAGTGGGTCACCTCAGGTGAGTCAATTACAAAAGGCATATATGTGCAGCCAACAATCAGCAGCCAGCCCCCAGTAGTGCGTTACTGCTCCTGAGTCTGCTTACGTATTTTTTTTTAACAAAGGATACCAAGAGAACAAAACAAATTAGACAATAGAAGTAAATTGGAAAGTTGTTTAAAATTACTTTATAATGTCAAGTCACACAAGGGAAAGCAGAAAGGAACATATTTAAAATATAGATAATATTTCTATAATTACTCAATTTCAAAATATTTTACAGATTTTGCCAAATATATTACCCTGGATATTAAAGTATTGAATTGGTTAATAGGGACTGGTAAGACAGTTATTTTCAGAAGAAAGAAAACAGAATAAATAATTTCACACCTTTAAAACTAAAAGTCGTATACATTGTGACAGACACAAATATTTTCATTAAAACACAAATTCTATGATTTCTCAGGAATACATGAGCCATTATTTGCTTTATCTGACCATAACTGTCCTCAGCAGAAGAGATTACATAAACAAAATTTAGGTTTTAACATGTTGGCGCCCATTACTTTATAGATACTTAGGGAAATTGAAAAGCCCAAAATTAAAGTAAAATGAGAAAAAAAATATATTTTTTTTTTACTCCCCAAAAGTAAACATTTTATATTACAAGTTAAAGGGCTAGATTAAGAATAGAGCTCTAAGTGTTGCGCGAGTGAAAAGAGGTTTATCGTGGGTCTTTGAGTTCCACTCGTAAACTTACTCCAAGAGTGGTAACTGTCAGCATCACTAGACTTACAATCTATCATATCATATTGATGAGATAATAAAAACAAACACCTGTGTTACAAATACAATTTGATTTCTGAAGCAGCAATGCACTACTCTAAGCTAGCTAGCCAATGGTGGCTACACATTTGTCTCTTATCATTGTCTTACCACATGTGATCAGCTAGGTGGCAGTAGTTCCTTGTTTTTTTATTGCTGACTTTAAAGGGACAGTATACACTCATTTTCATCTAACTGCATGTAATAGACACTACTATAAAGAATAAGATGAATAGATACTGATATAAAAATCCAGTATAAAACTGTTTAAAAACTTACTTAGAAGCTCTCAGTTTAGCTTTGTTGAAAAGGTTGCTGGAAAGCCCAGTGGAAAATAAGACACTCCCCCTCCCCCTTCTTTTGCATATGAAAAGACCCTTTACACAAACAGGAGCAAGCTGGAGAAGGTATCTGACGGTATTCTCATAAAACTTTGGGGCTTGGTTGGAATCTGAAAATCAGAGCAATGTTATTTAAAAATAAGCAAAACTATATATTTAAAAAAAACAAAAAAAGCTTTATGGGCTATACAAATAGATAATTTACAAAACATTTATGCAAAGAAAAAATGAGTGTATTGGAGGGGTTAAACACATACACCTAGATTACAAGTTTGGCACTAAGCAGGGTGCGAAACATATGCAACAAAAGTTGTTTAATTTCATCCTCCATTGCGCTGCCATTATGAGTTTCTGAAAAGCCTCCTTGTGCGTGCAATATGGTTGCGTTAAGCTCCATACCGCACAAAATCCAAGGGTTGCTTTGACGTGCTCATGCACGCTTTCCCCCATAGACATCAATGGGGAGAGTGTGTTCAAAAAAAAATCTTACGCCTGAGATCGCAGAATAAAAAATATCTGTAACGCAGCCCCATTGATGTCTATGGGGAAACAGAAGTTACGTTTAAACCTAACAACCAAACATAAATCCCAAGGCTAAACACCCCTAATCTGCCGCCCCCAACATCGCCGACACGTAAATAAAGTTATTAACCCCTAATCCACCATTCCCCGACATCAACGCCACTATAATAAAGTTATTAACCCCTAAAACCTCTGGCCTCCCACATCTCCGCAACTTAATATACCTATTAAACCCTTAATCACCGCCCCCCCCACATCGCAAAACACTAAGTTAAACTATTAACCCCTAAACATAACACCCCCTAACTTTAAATTAAAATTACAATATAACTTTTTTAAATAAATAAAAACTTACCAAATTAACCTAACATAACTAATCTAATAAAATAAAAAATACTACCAATTAATATATCTAAATTACAAATTTAAAAAACCTAACACTAAGAAAAAAATAAAAATAAATTTAGCAAAAATAATTAACGCTAAAATCACGAAAAAAAAAACACTAAGATTAAAAAAATAAAAATAAAGAAATGATCAAAAATAAAAACAATTACACCTAATCTAATAGTCCAATAAAAATACCCCCCCCCCCAAAAAAAATAAAAACACCCCCTAGCCTACAATAAACTACCAATAGCTCTTTTACCTGTAAAAAGAATACAAAGTCCCCCCCAACAGTAAAACCCACCACCCAACCAACCCCCCAAAATAAAAAACCTAACTCAAAAAAACAAAAACTAAGCTACCCATATCCCCTAAAGGGGCCTTTGTATGGGCATTACCCTTAAAAGGGCATTTAGCTCTTTTTCAAAGCCCAAATCTCTAATCTAAAAAAAAAAAAAAAAACACCCAAAAAAACAATCAAAAAAACTAACACTAACCCCAGAAGATCTACTCATGGTTTTTCAAGTCCAGACATCCATCTCCATCCAGGCGGTGAGGTCTTCATCCATCCCGGGGATGTTTTCTATCTTTACCCCGGCGGTGCGGAGCAGAGCCATACTGGAAGCCGAAGACATCCTGCGCGGAGCATCCTCTTCATACGGTCCGTGACATACACTGAAGTTGAATGCAAGGTGTCCATTTCAAAATGGCCTACCTTGCATTCCTATTGCCTGATTTGATTCTTCAAATTCAAATCAGCCAATAGGATGAGAGCTTCTGAAATCCTATTGGCTGTTCAAAACAGGATTACCTGATATGTTTGATCGATCTATGCCAATAACATTTTCATATAATTTTAAATTAACATTTATACAATTCCCCATAAATGTAAAAATATTAATTAAAGAGTTGTAAAATGATCATATTTTAGTTGTGTTCATTGTTTAAAAGCTTGATGTGAGATAATTTGTTATTTCTTAAACTAGACTGTGATTGATTGGAAGTAAGCAGATGCAAATGTAAACGTTGTAAAATAGACCTCCTAACAACAAAATATATGTTTTTAAAAAGGAGCCAAATTGACAATTTAAACAGACAAAACAGTTGAATTTAAAGGGGCATGAAACCCAAATTTTGTTTTTCATGATTCAGATAATGCAAAACAAATGTGGCTGCCAGGGCATGTACAGCCCTGAACTTCTGTAGAAGTGCCTTCCTTGTCAGGAATATGGTAGTGGCTCAGATACCTCTGTATCTTCCTCCTCAGGTGACACAGACCAACGTCAGCACCACTTTCTCCTCTTCCCGGTTAAGGCACTCACTCCGTCATGGATCCCAACGTCGTGCTATGTGACCTTCTCACATGGATGGGGGGGTGTCAAACAGCTGGCTCCAAACATCACCGCTCTGTGGGGTAAAGTATACCCGTCCTTGCTTGCATAGATCGGTGCTTACCCAGAATCCAAGACTTCAACAAACACAAACTGGAGAACCGGAATCATGCAACTTCTTTATTAAAACATGGTACTGCAAACAATAGCAAACACTATGGGAGGGCATGAGTGTAGATGAACGCTACCCATCTACAATTATGCCCTCCCAGAGTGTTTGCTATTGTTTGCAGTGCCATGTTTTAATAAAGAAGTTGCATGATTCCAGTGTTCCAGTTTGTGTTTGATGATTCAGATAATGAATACAATTTTAAACAACATTCCAATTTACCTCTATTATCTAATTTGCTTCATTCTTTAGGTATCCTTTGTTGAAGAAATAGCAATGCACATGAGCGAGCCAATAACACGATGGTATCTATCTGCAACCACCAATCAGCATCTACTGAACATATTTAGATATGCTTTTCAACAAATGATTTTAAAAGAATGAAGCTAATATATAATAATATAAGTATCTTGGAAAGTTGTTTCAAATTGCATGATCTTTCTGAACCATGAAAGAAACAATTTGGGTTTTATGTCCCTTTAATAAATACAAAAATCCTGCTAAACTATGTGTAAAATGAAAAGGATTTGAGTTATCACAGTGCAATATGAAAATTATACATTGAAAGACCATGTGGCAACTACCAATATTTATGATAAGATATCATTGAATTAAGGTTGTGTAAAACTAGAACCATAACCGTTTCTATCCATATTATCACCATGAATATACCTCTAACTTTTCAGTTTCTTTATCCTACGCTATCTTTCTAACCTCATGTTTAAACATGGTTTATATCCTTAGTTGCACTTATTTCTGTTTGTAAAATATATTAGCTTTGTAAGTAATCTTCACCCGGTATCTATTCTAAATATATCATATACAGTCCATGACAAACCTTATAATCAATTCTTAACAATTCCCAAATAATACATTGCCCTACCACTAAGTTAACCATACCTTACTGCTATTGCTATAGGACCAAACAATAATACCAGCCCGCTATCCCTACATAGAGCCTACATAGAGACCTTTCCCTATTCAAATTTAAGGGATACATATATTGTGTTTAACCCAGGGGCAAATCCTGAGACCTCCCCTAGGATCACCTTGACTGCTTAGCCATGAAATATTGTCCTCAGCCCCTACTGTTATGTTTTATCTTATCTGTGTCCTCCATTAAAGGGACCCAATTTTGTTCTTTCGTGATTCAGACAGAACATGTGATTTGAAACAACTTTCCAATTTACTTATATTATCTATTGTGCTTCATTCTCTTGGTATCCTTATTTGAAATGCATACCTAGGTAGGTTTAGGAGCAGAAGTGCATTAGTGGGAGCTAGTTGTTGGTTGGTGGCTGCAAATATATGTCTCTTTTCATTGCTTCACCAAATGTGTTCAGCTAGCTCCCAGTAATGCACTGCTGATTCTACAAACAAAGGATACTAAGAGAATGAAGCAAATTTGATAATTGAAGTCAATTGGAAAGTAGTAAAATTTTATTCTGTATTTGAATCATAAAATAAATAAATTGGTTGCAATTTTTAAATAATTTCCAGACCAGTACATGTAAGCAATAGAGACAACTCTTAAGATAAATTATTTCATGCATTCAAATAACTAGCAAGAACATATTTGACCCCAAATGTTCATTTTTAAATTATAGCAAAAAGTTTATTGAAATATGAATCACAGAGACATGCACATGTTTCTTTTTTTTGTCCAGAAGATATGTAATAAGAGACATGCTGTTCCTTAGCCCTTCTTTTTTCTATTAATTTCTAATTGAAATCCTTTTAACAGAGAATAAATGCATAAAAGCAACTTCACCAGTGAGAATGTTATGAATAGAATTCTAGATCAACATTCATGGACATTAAAAGAGACTTTTCATCAACCCCATTTCCACAGCTGCATTAACTCTGACAATAGTGTGGGCAGCAAATCACATTAAAAGCAAAATGTGGTTATACTGCAGATCTCAAGTTTGTTCTCAAAAGGCTACATTTTTTTTTCAATTCAACAATAAAACATACTGGCATCCAAGGCTGTTAGTAACCAAGGTTATAGGTCTAATTCCAAAATATTGAAGGACAGAATATGTGAGGGGGGGGGGGGTGTAAATATATATATATATACAGTATATATTTATTAAATATAAATATATATATATATATATATATATATATATACACATATCTTTGTGTTGGCTCCAAAATCAATGAGCCAAACAATCAGACTACTCATATAAATCTTCAGCAACAGCAACAAGATATGACAACTGTGCTTGTAGGTGTTTTGCACTGCTGGTTGCAGTTTTATGATCTAAACAGAATTTGGTTCCATGAGGTACATGATGAGTTAAGTCCAAGACCTCCAATACCAGGATAACACAAATGTGCACGCTTTAAGGCTTCACACTCAAGTATATATATATATATAAATATATATATATATATACACACATAAAAAAAACGAATGAACAGCAGCACTATAATTAATATGCAATTTTATTGACAAAAGCTGCAACATTTCAGATCTAACGATCCTTAATCATGTATGAACAGATACAAGCTATAGCCTTTACATAGCACCTCCTACTGTGACATCATACAGGTGTAAAAATGTAATCAACTATAATACATTGTAATTTAACCCATTAAAGTGCAGATAATTAGAGAGTACCAATTATACTTTGAAATCAATACAAAATGTATAAAAACAGAGCAAATACAGATATAAAATATCCACATTATGAGATATAACACAATATTCGTCTATTTAATTTTACACTGTAGTAAAATAGAGTATACTAATTGCAATAGAGCAGAGCCGGCAGTTATGTTACACATTTAAGGTACACTAGACAAATACAGACAGTTCCCTACCCTTATTCATACCTAGGGGGCCCTTGGTTTCCAAATGGTAAATCCAAAACGCCTCCCTCTGTTTAAGTTTTTTCTCCCTATCCCCACTTCTCCTCTCTATTGGAATATGCTTTATGATCTGATATTTAAGTTGGTTTACCAGATGCCATGCTTCCTTAAAGTGTCAGGCTACAGGGGATTTTAAATTGCCAGATTTCCAGGATCAAAAGAGATCTAAATTCCAACGTGCTGAAGCTGATTATGCATCCGGGGAAATATATCGGTGGCGGACCGGAGATAACGGAAGTCACAGACAGAACACTTCTGGTCCAGGTTTTAGATGATATCAGGGTGCCAGTAAGAACGTGGAGTCACTAGACACTATGACTGGCACATGTTCGAGGGATTTAGAGCAAGGAAGCACATCAGGAGAGTGGGGAAGCAACACCAGAAAGAAAAAGGCTGCCAGAAAATGGCACAAACCAGAAACCAGACTCGGGCGAAGACAGCAGAATCGTTAGTGGTAAATATATCCCAGCAAACACTAACACCAGATGAAATTGAGACTCTTGATAAAAGTCTATCATTTTGCCCGGACTCTGATTTCAATTTATTTTTGTTACAAGAACTATACAGGTTTTTCAGAACTTAAAAACTCAAATGTTTTTTCTCTGATATAGAATTACAGCAGTCAGATAGAATTGTAAAACAGAAAGAAAAGGTTGATGGTAATCTGTCTTTGAAAAAAGTTTGGGTTAAGTTATTTTAAACATAATAAATATGATGCTAGCATTGATGTACTCAGTAAAATGGTTTTGAATGATATTTAATTACTACGCAAAAATAGAGAAACTGCTAGGGACATGAGACAATCTAACTTTACCAAACAGGAGCGATTATCTGTTAATGAACTTAAAAACAACAAACTGATTATGCTGAAGGAGGCTGACAAGGGAGGGGCTGTTGTAATCTTGGACAGGGATTACTATACTAAGGAAATTAAATGACAATTGTCTGATAAGAATGTATATTTGCCAGTAAATAGTGATCCACTGTCCAATATCAAACATATTTGGTATTATTCATGATGAAGTTATAAACTTTTTAACTGTTTCATATCCAAAGACACCTATTTTTTATACATTACCCAAGGTGCATAAAAATGAAAAAGAACCCTCCGGATGCCACATTTTGTCAGGGGTGGGGTCTGTCTTTTCAAATATTGCTATGTACCTAGACAAAATCCTGAGGGTGTTTGTGGAGAAGTCCAATTCTTTCATAAAAGATACTGAAGATTTTCTGGGTAAATTGCAGGATTTAAGTATTCCTTCCTACTAAAAAGTATATCCTATATAGTTTGGACGTAGCAAGTTTATATACTTCTATTCCCCACACCAGTGGATTAGGGTTATCAATAAGGTGTTAACTGAATCCAAGCTCTATGATCAACAAGAATGTGATTTCATCCTACTGTTACTGGAAATTATTTTGCACCATAATTATTTTCTCTTTCAAGTCCAATTTTACATGCAGTTACAGGGAACTGCTATGGGTTCCAATGTCGCTTCAACCTATGCAAATATTTTTTATTAATTTCTTTGAAGAACTTTTTGTTTATGTAAATGAACTATTTACTCAATGTGGCACCACCTGGTGGCGCTATATTGATGATATTTTTGGAATCTGGTTGGGTGACATTAGAACCCTTATGGAGTTTGTTTCTCAATTGAATGAGGCCACTGACCATATTAAGTTTACTTTGGAATACAGTGAGGAAAACATAATTTATGCTTAGCTGATAAATTTATTTCTCTTGTAGTGTATCCAGTCCACAGATCATCCATTACTTATGGAATATATTCTCCTTCCCAACAGGAAGCTGCAAGAGTCCACCCACAGCAAAGCTTCTATATAGCTCCTCCCCTAACTGCCATATTCAGTCATTCGACCGAAAACATGCAGAGAAAGGAAAAACCATAGGGTGCAGTGGTGACTGTAGTTCAAATGAAAAAATTACCTGCCTTAAAGTGACAGGGCGGGCCGTGGACTGGATACACTACAAGAGAAATAAATTTATCAGGTAAGCATAAATTATGTTTTCTCTTGTTAAGTGTATCCAGTCCACGGATCATCCATTACTTATGGAATACCAATACCAAAGCTAAAGTACACGGATGATGGGAGGGACAAGGCAGGTACTTAAACGGAAGTTACCACTGCCTGTAAAAAACCCTTTCTCCCAAAAATAGCCTCCGAAGAAGCAAGGTATCAAATTTGTTAAATTTGAAAAGTATGAAGCGCAGACCAAGACTCCATCTTGTAAATCTGTTCAACAGAAGCCACATTTAAAAAAGCCCCAAGTGAAAACCACAGCTCTAGTAGAATGAGCTGTAATCCCTTCAGGAGGCTGCTCTCCAGCAGTCTCATAAGCTAAATGAATTATGCTTTTTAACCAAAAAGACAGAGAGGCTGCTGAAGTCTTTTGACCTCTCCTCTGTCCAGAATAGACAACAAACAAGGTGAACGTTTGATGAAAACTGTAGTAGCTTGTAAGTAAAACTTTAAAGCACAAACCACGTCCAATATTGTGTAATAGACGTTCCTTCTTTGAGGAAGGATTAGGATACAAGCATGGAACAACTATCTCTTGAGTGATGTACTTGTTAGATACCACCTTAGGAAAAAACCCAGGTTGGTACGCAGGACTACCTTATCCATACGAAGGACCAGATAAGGAGAATCACATTGTAACACAGATAACTTGGAGACTCTATGAGTCGAGGAATTAGCTACCCAAAAGGAACTTTCCAAGATAAAGATTGATATCTATGGAACAAAAAAGGTTCAAACGGAACTTCTTGAAGAACCTTAAGAATCAGGTTTAAGCTCCATGGCGGAGCAACAGTTTTAAACACAGGCTTGGATCTAACCAAAGCCTGACCAAATGCCTGAACGTCTAGAATACCTGCCAGACGCTTGTGCAAAAAAATAGACAGAGTAAAAATCTGTCCCCTTTTAAGGAATTAGCTGACAACCCTTTTCTCAAAAACATCTTGGAGAAAAGATAATATCCTGGGAATCCAGACTTTACTCCATGAGTAACCCTTGGATTCATAACAATCAGATATTTACACCATATCTATGTTCAATTTTCCTAGAGACAGGCTTTCATGTCTGTATTAAGGTATCAATGACTGACTCGGAGAAGCCATGCTTTGATAACATCAAGCGTTCAGTCTCCAGGCAGTCCATCTCAGATTGATTCTATTTAGATGGTTGAAAGGACCCTGAGGTAGAGGGACCTGTCTCAGAAGCAGAGACCGTGATGGAAAGGATGACATGTCCACCAGATCTGCATACCAGGTCCTGCGTGGCTACGCAGGCGCTGTCAAAAACACCAAAGCCCTCTCCTGCTTGGTCTTGACCTCTGGAGGAAATCCCACTCCCCCGG
This sequence comes from Bombina bombina, assembly GCF_027579735.1. Lineage (NCBI taxonomy): Eukaryota > Metazoa > Chordata > Amphibia > Anura > Bombinatoridae > Bombina > Bombina bombina. The sequence goes on from NC_069502.1 coordinate 280,628,128, forward strand.
AAGAAAAGTCTGACGACTTAGAAAATCCACCTCCCAGTTCTCAACACCTGGGATATGGATAGCTGATAGACAAGAGTGAGTCTCTGTCCAGTGAATTATTGTAAGACTTCTAACATCGCTAGGGAACTTCTGTTCCCCCTTGATGGCTGATGTAAGCCACAGTCGTGTATATTGTCCGACTGAGTATGATGTACCTCAGAGTTGCTAACTGAGGCCAAGTCTGAAGAGCATGGAATATCACTCCCAGAATATTTATTAGAAGGAGGGTCTCCTCCTAAGTCCACTATCCCTGAGCCTTCAGGGAGTTCCAGACTGCATCCCAAACTAAAAGGCTGGCATCTATTGTAACAATTGTCCCATCTGACCTGCGGAAGGTCATACCCTTGGACAGATGGACCCGACATAGTCACCAGAGAAGAGAATCTCTGGTCTCTTGGTCCAGGTTTAACAGGGGGACAAATCTGTGTAATCCCCGTTCCTCTGACTGAGCATGCATAGTTGCAGCGGTCTGAAATGTAGACGTGCAAACGGTACTATGTCCCTTGCCGCTACCATTAAGCCGATTTCATTCATGTACTGAGCCACCGAAGGGCGCGGATGGGATGAAAAAACACGGCAGAAATTTAGAAACTTTGACAACCTGGACTCCGTCAGGTAAATTTTCATTTCTACAGAATCTATCAGAGTCCCTAGGAGGGAAACCCTTGAGATTGGGGATAGAGAACTCTTTCCTTGTTCACTTTCCACCCATGTGATCTCAGAAATGCCAGTACTACGTCCGTATGAGACTGGGCAATTTGGATGTTTGACGCCTGTATCAGGATGTCGTCTAAATAAGGGGCCACTTCTATGCCCCGCGGTCTAAGGACCGCCAAAGCGACCCCAGAACCTCCATAAAGATTCTTGGGGCTGTAGATATCCCAAAGGAAAGAGCTACAAACTGGTAATGCCTGTCTAGAAAGGCAAACCTGAAAAACGATGGTGATCTTTATGCATCACAATGTGAGGATAAGCATCCTTCAAATCCATTGTAGTCCTCTATTGACTCTCCTGGATCATAGTTAAGATGGTACGAATAGTTTCCATCTTAAATGACGGAATTCTGAGGAATTTGTTTAAGATCTTTAGATCCAAAATAGGTCTGAAGGTTCCCTCTCCTTGGGAACCACAAACAGATTTGAGTAAAAACTCTGTCCCTGTTCCTCTCTTGGAACTGGATGGATCTCGTACACAATGTAAGAATGCCTCCTTCTTTATCTGGTTTGCAGATAATTGTGAAAGGCGAAATCTCCCCTTTTTTGGGGGGGGAATCTTTGAAATCCAGAAGATATCTCTGGGATATAAATTCCAATGCCTAGGGATCCTGGGCATCTCTTGCCCACGCCTGGGCAAAGAATGAAATTCTGCCCCCTATAGGATCCGTTACCGGATAGGGGTCCGTTCCTTCATGCTGCCTTAGAGGCAGCAGCAGGCTCCTTGGCCTGCTTATCTTTGTTCCAGGTCCAATTGTCTCCAGACCGCCTTGGACTGAGCAAAAATTCCCTCTTGTTTTGCCTTAGAGGAAGAGGATGCCACACCTGCCCTGAAGTTTTTAAAAGGCACGAAAATTAGACTTTTTTTTTTTTTTTTTTTTGGCCTTTGATTTGGACCTATCCTGAGGAAGGGCATGACCTTTTCCTCCAGTGATATAAGCAATAATCTCCTTCAAACCAGGCCCGAATAGGGTCTGCCCCTTGAAGGGAAGTTAAGTAGCTTATTTATTAAAGTCACGACAGCTGACCATGATATAAGCCATAGCGCTCTGCGCGCCAGTATAGTAAAAAACAGAATTCTTAGCCGTTAGTCTAGTCAAATGAACAAGGCATCAGAAAACAAAGGAATTGGCTAGCATAAGCTTGTCAAATATATTCATCCAATGGAGTCGCTTAACTGTAAAGCCTCATCAAGAGACTCAACCCAGAACGCCGCAGCAGCAGTGACAGAAGCAATGTATGCAAGGGGCTGCAGGATAAAACCCTGTTGAATTTTTTATCCATTGGATCTAAAAAGCACAACTGTCCTCGTCAGAGGTAGTGGTACGCTTAGCTAGAGTAGAAACTCTTCTCTCCACCTTAGGAACTGTCTGCCAGAAGTCCCGTGTGGTGGTAACTATTAGAAAACATTCTTCTAAAAAATAGGAGGGGAAGAGAACGGCACACCTGGTCTATCCCATTCCTTATTAAAAAAAAATTTAGTAAACCTCTTTAGGTATTGGAAAAACATCAGTACACACCGGCACTGCATATTATTTATCCAGTCTACACAATTTCTCTGGCCCTGCGATTGTACACATTCATTCAGAGCAGCCAAAGCCTCCCTGAGCAACAAGTGGAGGTTCTCAAGCATAAATTTTAAATGTAGAAATATCAGAATCAGGTTAAATCATCTTCCCTGAGTCAAAAAAAATCACCCACAGACTAAGCATATTGTGAGGTAGTATCATACATGGTTCTTAAAGCGTCTGTATGCTCTGTATCTACCCCCAGAGCTAACTGCTTTCCTTTAATTTCAGGTAGTCTGACTAATACTGCTGCCAGAATATTATTCACCACCTTTGCCATGTCTTGTAAAATAAACGCTATGGGCGCCCTTGATGTACTTGGCGCCATTTGAGCGTGAGTCCCTGAAGCGGGAGTCGAAGGGTCTGACACGTGGGGAGAGTTAGTCGGCATAACTTTCCCCTCGACAGAATCCCCTGGTAAAAGAAACGCTATGGGTGCCCTTGATGTACTTGGCGCCATTTGAGCGTGAGTCCCTAAAGCGGGAGTCAAAAGGTCTGACACGTGGGGAGAGTTAGTCGGCATAACTACCCCCACGACAGAATCCTCAGGTGATAATGTTTTTAAAGACAAAAAATGATCTTTATTGTTTAACATGAAATCAGTACATCTGGTACACATTCTAAGATGGGGTTCCACCATGGCTTTAAAACATAATGAACACAGAGCTTCCTCTATGTCAGACATGTTAGAACAGACTAATAATGAGACTAGTAAGCTTGGAAAACACTTTAAATCAAGTTAACAAGCAAATATATAAAACGTTACTGTGCCTTTAAGAGAAACAAATTTTGTCAAAATTTGAAAAACAGTGAAAAAAAGGCAGTAAAACAAACAAAATTTTTACAGTACATGTAATAAGGTAACAGAGCATTGCACCCACTTGCAAATGGATGATTAACCCCTTAATGCAAAAAACAGATAAAAAAAAACAAAAAAAAAAAACGACATAGACGTTTTTTAAAAACAGACACAACAAACTGCCACAGACAACAGTGGGAAGCTTCAGTTAACTGTTTCTATGCAAAATTTAAGTCAGCCATGTGGAAAAAACTTAGGCCCCAATAAGTTTTATCACCAAACATATGTTAAAAAACGATTAAACATGCCAGCAAACGTTTTAAAACACATTTTTACAAGAGTATGTATCTCTATTAATAAGCCTGATACCAGTCGCTATCGCTGCATTTAAGGCTTTACTTACATTACTTCGGTATCAGCAGTATTTTCTTAGTCAATTCCATTCCTAGAAAAATATTTTACTGCACATACCTTATCTGCAGGAAAACCTGCACGCCATTCCCCCTCTGAAGTACCTCACTCCTCAGAATGTGTGAGAACAGCAAATGGATCTTAGTTACGTCTGCTAAGATCATAGAAAAACGCAGGCAGATTCTTCTTCCAAATACTGCCTGAGATAAACAGCACACTCCGGTGCCATTTAAAAATAACAAACTTTTGATTGAAGAATAAACTAGGTAGAAAGCACCACAGACTCTCACGACCTCCTATCTATGTTGAGGCTTGCAAGAGAATGACTGAATATGGCAGTTAGGGGAGGAGCTATATAGAAGCTTTGCTGTGGGTGGACTCTTGCAGCTTCCTGTTGGGAAGGAGAATATATTCCATAAGTAATGGATGATCCGTGGACTGGATACACTTAACAAGAGAAAGCATTAATTTCCTTGACACAAGGATATATATATATATAGAAGATTAGGGGTTACAGATTTATTTATATAAGAAAAACATAGACCGCCACAATTTGCTGTGATATAATAGTGCACACCCAAAATCCTTAAAGGATTTTTTACTTCACAGTCAGTTTCTACCAGTAAGTAGGATTGTTACTAAAAAAGACAGACTCAAAACCAGACTAGAGTAAAAGGCTGAACTATTTCAGGAATTTATCTCAATTAATTATTAGAGAGTGAAACTCATTGCATTATGATAATATAATATCAAAAGTAAAAAATGAAAAAAATGGATGCAAAGAGATAAGATAGATCACTTTTTGTATCTCAGTATAACAAACAGAGTGGGAAGATAACAAAGTTATTGAACAAACATTGATATATTACAATTGAGTAACCCACATATACCAGAGTTAAAAAAAAAAAAAAAAAAACATATGGCAGTTTATAAGAGAGCAAGAAATTTGAGGGACCAACTTTTTAAATCTGCCATACGAATAGAAAGGATATTGAGACAAACATTTTTAGGCTCCATACGTAGTGGTTGCTTCCCAGGTTTTATGTGGGTGAGACACCTGTATGATGTCACAGTAGGAGGTGCTATGTAAAGGCTATTTAAAACTGCTTAGTTTGTATCTATTCATACAGATAGATCTGAAACGTTGTAGATTTTGTCACAGTCTGCAATAAAGTTGCATATTAATTACAGTGCTGCTGTACATTTGTTTTTTGGAGGTACATGATGAGTTAACCAATGTAATAATATACATTGTGTTGCCATGCTTATCTGTTAAAGAGAGAGTAAACACCTTGTAATTACAAGACAATTCTGTTGTGTTTCTATAGAACACCATATCAGCCAATCAGCACAGTGCTTTTAGGGTTCGGAGAATGAGAAAATCCTCAATTCTCTGAGCTGCATTACATGAAAAGGGAGGCAAAATAAAAGTATAATATCTCAAGGTGCTTACTGTCCCTTTAATCACCAAGGTTACAGTTTAAATCACATTGGGCTGATCTGACTGAGGTAATTAACATCTGTTCTAGTGTGATTGATTATATGAGAACAGAGGTTAACAATGCACAGGAGTATTGTTGTACAATCTTCCGCTATTAATGCTTGAATTTCTACAGTATATGCAGGCAGATGGACAGGTTTCCTGTCTGCAAACATTCTTCTCCCACAACTTCTTAAATGGGGCCCTATGCATATTTTCATAGCAGCAAATAAATATATTTCTCACTTACATTGTCTTTTTTTATTTTTTGTATAATTCAAAATACTCAATCTCTAATTTAGAGTATTATGGAGTTCAAATGCTGTTTTTTTGTTTTGCAATGGAGCTGTGAAATATTAATCTCAAGTATGGTTGCAAACACATAAAAACAAAATCAAACCTTAAATAATTAGTTCTGTGAAAATGTAATAGTTAAACATATATTTGTTCTACATTTGTTAAAGGGACATTAAACATGGGATGGTAATATAAAATGATAAATTGTATATATAAAACAACTCTGCAATATACTTTCATTATTTATTTTGTCCTCTTTGCCTGTAATTCCATTCTGAAATTGTGAGCTTTTCAGTTCCTGTTAGAAATGGAAGTGCAGAACACTGTTAAATCCAGCACAACCATTGGCTGCACACCCTAGTGACCTATGTATAACTGTCCCTAATTGGCCACAGCAGAGAAGGTAACACAAGTTACAACATGGCAGCTCCCAGTGTTTTATAGACACTAAAACTTTACACTTATTTTGTCACTTTTTAAACAACTAATGAAACTTTAAAAAATACATCTACATGTTACTCATGGACTAATCTTTTCTTTGAATGCATCATTCTATCTAGGATGTATTTAGTGTTTAATGTCCCTTTAACTATCAATTTTTAATAAATGTATAACCACTGGAGGAAGAATCAAAGAATTAGGATATTTCTTTGATGAGACCTGTTGTTTTCTCTATTTGTTATGATTTTTTATTTTTTTAGTTTTACTTCTGACCTTTTTCAATCAGGCCACTGACCACAGCAGTTTATAATTTTCTCAGTAGATAAACTTTAACAGTGGCTATAGTTTATAACCCACGAATACAACCTTCATCGCATAAAAAGAAAGTTAATTCAATCCCATTATCAATTCTAGAACATTTTAAAATAAAAGATGATAACAAAATGACTTTGCAAAGAGCTTATCTGACCTTGTCAAAGGGACACAGGTAAGTTAATATCTGTAGGAAATATTTGATTGTTTTCCATTTAAGTAAAGGATTTCCTCAGGGTATTACATTCAATAAAAAGCCTTTTTTTGTGGGATAATACAATTTAGATTGCTCATCTTTTTTTAAAACAAAAATGTGCCTTGCAATCCTTAAAGTCTTCTCCAAAACATGCTTTAAACAGGCGATGAATATAGAATTTCATTATATTATTATATAATAAAATTAACTCTTTCATTAAAGCAAAATACTTTACTCTACAGCTAATAGTGGAGTATTCAAATTTTCAGCATAGGTGGCAGTTTCAGCTTATTCAAATGATATTATAAAAGTACACTTTATATACTCCAGCAAGTAAAATATATAACTGGGAATGGATAGGGTGACCATATTGCCGCTTTAAAAAGGGACACATATGAAAAATACATTTGTCGGTGCTGTTTAAAGAAGTGTTTTGTATAAGAACCCTGACATATGTATTTTTCATATGTGTCCCTTTTTAAAGCTGCAATATGGTCACCCTAGGAATGGAGAAAAAAATTACAATACAATATCCGCTTAAAGGGACAGTCTACTCCAGAATTTGTATTGTTTAAAAAGATCCCATTCTCCAGTTTTGCATAACCAACACGGTTATATTGATATAATTATTACCTCTATGATTACTTTGTATCTAAGCATCTGCAGACTTCCCTTTATTTAAGTTCTTTTGACAGACTTGCATTTTAGCCAATCAGTGCTGACTCCTAATTAATTCCACGGGAGTTAGCACAATGTCATCTATATGACACACATAAACTAACACTGTCTAGCTGTAAAAACTGTCAAATATACATGTTATATATCCTAGGTTACAGTATTATTTAATTCTATCTCAGCAGTAAACTCCGTGTTATATATTTTTACATAACAATATTTTTGATTAATGGAATTATGAATATTAATAATCGATCATAAAATTATTGTGAGCAATATCTCCAATTAATATAGTGGAATTTGTAAATACACTCCAGTGAAATGTTATATAATCTCTATAGTGTATTCCAGAATGATATTGAGATATCTAGAAATTACAACAATAAAATTATTATAAACATTAATATTTAATCTCAAATTAAATGAATTCCTGAGTTCTGACTAGTTAATCTCTATAAACACATTGATTATATTTATGCAGAAAATAGTGTATTGATTATGACCAAATATATATGTCTAGTTGTAGCAATAATCAATATAAAGCAGGCTATAGAGATATTTAGATTAATTACTATTCACTAGATATTGTCTTTTATCCCATGAATGGATTAAATATTTCTATAAATTAACCTTAACTCAAAATAAATCACTTAACAATATCCCACATGAATTTTACCAGAACAATTTGTATTTAACCAGAAACACTTATTCCAATTCCAAAATATAGACTACTGACTTAACAATGATTAGTTAACAATATAACCAACTATTTCCACACAAATCTTAACAAATCTTAAATCTAATAGGACTTCTAGAAAAATCTAATAAAACTATTTGGCCCAAAGTAGTCTTATAATACTTCAACTAATCAACCAGAGATTATTACACAATTTTATCAGGTCAACATATACCAACCAATATGGCATTAAATAGTTTCAACGTAGCCACAACAGCTAGTGCAGTTTCTAAAATATATCACAGTAACTCAAACAAATTTATAAATATTAATTCCTGACCCTTTTCTCAATCATTTTACTTAGCGCTAGAATATTTAATATATGAAGCACACTGGTCTATTTAACATTAGCGTTGCAACTATAAAGTACCCTTTTAAATTCCAGCTTCAATTAAACTACAGCAATAAAGAATATCTTTGGTTTAAAACAATAAAAATATAAAACAACCGCTAATACATTACCAGTAACCAATATGAGAGTTCAGTGTTCCATGATAACTCTATTGTCATTCGTTTTTGGAAGTTTTGGAAGAGAATTAAGCCCAATAATCTCTTATCCAGAAAGAGGGTCCCAACAGGATTTGTCTTACAGAAAACTGTGTTCGCACACTTCCTCTGTAAGCAAAATGGCAGCAAGGCAGGATTGCAACAAGGACCACAGGCAAGGCTCAGTCATTCACCAAAATAAGCAGCAAAAGGCCCCTCTCTCTGTTCAAAGAGCTTTTGTCAGAGACCAACCTCCTCCCGATTTCTTAATCATTTAATAGAATTTGTATACGCTCTTATCTCTCATTGGATACTGAGAATGCCACTCCTAACATCCAAACCTTTTGGCTGCTGTAGGAATGGGAATGAGACATGTATATTCAAATATCCGGTTTCTCAATTACAGGGATATATATATATATATATATATATATACAATATCTATTTAATGTACTCATAATTTCCTAGCTTTAATAAACTATATGTTCAATACATGGTCCATCTAATCTAACTGAGCACGTATTTACAAGTCCAAATAGGTTATATTTAGAATATGATATATATTTCCTTCTATTTTATATCATAATATTGTCTGTAAACAGCAGTCTGATGTGATTAATCATATAGCCATATTAATAAGTAATTATATTATTAATTATTTGCTCTTCATATAATCATAGCATTTAATATCCTGGTATTACATTGTATTTTTGAGCATCTCTCTATATTCCATACATACCTGCAATAGAATTCTGAAGCAATTAAATCATGACAGATATATATGAGAATTCCTCGAAAACGTTCCACAAATACAGTTAATCTTTATTCCACTAAAAGACCTGAGAGTGCATCTTTTTCGGTTCCTGTACTTTGCTCAAGTTTTTACCCAGGCGGATGTCCCAGAGAGGGAAGAAGTTGGTGCTTGGATGTTTATATATATATATATATATATATATATATATATATATATATATATATATATATATATATATATTCCACTCCATCATGGCACATTTCTTAATAATTGAAAGTATGGACTCCTATCTATGATATATTAATAGTATAACTTATTGAATATGTATTTATTTCAAAACCTCATTTTCACACCAGATTCCTGAAACAAAGAAAAATCAATGTAGTTTTATTAGTTATTATTCTGACACAGTCAACCATTTTAAATTCACCAATACAGCTACCCACTCAATACAGCAGACACTTATCTAATATAAAGAAAACAGTACCAGAATCAGGCGCCCAGTTTGTCAAAGGTATATCCCTGGTCTGAAATGACCCAAGACGGTTTACAAACTATTACTCTTGAGTCGGGCTGCGCCTGTCTCTTCTTTTTTGTGTTTCAGCTGTATCCTGTTTTGGGTGCCTTTCAGAGAATACACACCCACTTATCTAATATAGTAGATTAGGCATAAAGGTATATCTCCCAGTTCAATATATATATTGTTTATATAATCTGAGTATTTTAAATAGATCTGATAATTGTACAATTTATATATTTAAGTTTTAAAGTTTTAATCTTATATGCTTTCAAAATACACAGGTTTTAAAAGACTTTCTTAGATACTTTTAACTCAGATGAGGAGTCTAGGGTTTTGTATATTTAACTCAGTATGGAATAAATAACACTTAGATGATAGACATTTACATTTCCTGGCCATCCTGGAAATGTATCTCAAACTGCAGACTTCCGGTCTCTCTCTGACTACAGGATTTCAGGTGATCTAATTCTTTAGGCAGAAAACTCCATATATGGGCGTTCAAACCTGAGTGCCATGTGATAAAAATCCCTTTGAAGTGGCCTGACTTCACTATTGGGCCAAATTTTTATTTCCTTTTGTTCTTTGAGGCATCCATCTGCATTTGAGTATAGCTAGTGGAAGGTCTGTGTGTGGGATGTAGCTTCAGGCCTGTTTGAATAGACCTGTACTTTACAATTTCAAAACATTTGTACCCAGGGTTAATATTTTAAGATAAATTAATTATTTATCTATATAACTATATAATGCATATACTGTATATGTATATATATATATATATATATATATATATATATATATATATATATCGTATATAATGTCACTCAGCTATACCCTGACATGCTAATTTCTAAGCCTTCGAGGGCTTAGAAATTAACATATGAGCCTACCTAGTTTTAACTTTCAACAAAGAATAACAAGAGATCAAAGCTACTTTGAGCTAGTTATTAAACAAAAATAGGCAGCTTGTTATTAGAGGTATAAAAAGTAATCTGTCCACAAATAAGCAAATTTAAAGCTAAAATGAGGAGGATTTGCAATCGTTTGGGTTTAAAATTATTAATTATAACAAGTTTCAGTTTTAGAATGGATAGGTGTCCCACTATTTTATTCCAGAGACTTGCTATAATTAGATTTGAAGTCCTTATTATAAGAAGTTGGCAGGTGACTAATATAGGGTTTTAAAGCTGTGACTTTAGCAACAAAAAGTAAAAATAACTCTACAGACAATGTATAACCAATGCCATATGCAGCCAAAATACTGGAAATCTTGCAGAAAAGCAGACAAAATAATAAAAGTATTCTGCATAATTTTACTATATATAATTAAACATTTTATGCAACCTTCAGTTTGGAGTTTGTTTTCTTTTTAAAACAGCAGAGCATTTTTAGGGACAGTAACTTCTTCCCCAAGAAATGTCTATGCCATAGCTCAGATGTCACCAAATCTGGTTTTCAGAAAAATGTTTTATAGACACAGCTATGTTATTTTAGGAAAACACACAGTTAAAAGAACAACCTATACCTACTAAATAACTGATTAGGTGAGCGTTTTGTGAGGTTGATGAGCCAAGATATGACTGTATTATACAGCATGGTGTTTTTTCTTTTTGGAGCATCTTTTCTCTGGGCTTCATGGCTTTATATTATAATTTAAAGCCAAATGTGCCAATATCTGAGCATAATGAAATCTCCTAAGACTTGTGATTATTTAGACTTGTGGTAATAATTTCATTCTTAACCTCCTCCAACTTCCGCATTTGTATCCTAACATAGTAATCCAAATGCACATCCCTAATATATATGGACTAGTAACTTTTCTCCCCCTCTAGTAAACTATAGAGATATTTTCCACCAATATGTATATACAGTATATACTAGTCATAAAGGATGATTTTCCTGAAATCATTCTCAAGTAATCAATGACTCCAGACTAGTCATCAGAAGCCATCCTGAAGTATGCCCACAGGCCGAAATATTTATATGAGATGACTCTAGATGCAGGGGTCAGCAACCATGGCGCCCCAGATGTTTTGGAACTGCATTTCCCATCATGCTCATACAGCCTAAAGAGTGTCTCAGCATCATGCTCTAGAGTCATTCACTGGCTGTTCATTCTTGTGAAATAATCAGTAAAGTAATCTGCTAATCATTCCGGAATCATCATTCAGAATTTTTTACCTTATCTGATAACTTTACAAGCCTGATGATTTGTAAATAAATGACTTTAGTAGGAGTAGTTTGATGATCATGATCATGGTAAAGTATTTCTGTTTGTCTTGGGTATATACAGGCGTTCCTCAGAGATATTGCAGATTTTGTTCTAGACCACCACAATAAAGCGAATATAGCAATAAAGTGAGTCCCACTATTTTGCTTCCCAGTGCATATAAAGCCCTCATGTAGGGAGAAACCAGTTGATGATTTTATTTTATTTCTTTTATGCAGTCAATAATATTTACAATTGTGCTTATCCCTCTGTGGACAACGGAGTTCACATTGGGCTTTTAGGCGTTAATATTGCCTATTTATTCACCGTTTAATATACTGAAATTCTGCTTGCTCTATATCCGTGCACTGGTGAGTGCCAGAAGAAACATCTGAATTTATATTCAAGTCTACAAAATAATATATGCTGTGAGTATCCAGCGTGCCGTTGCACTAAGAGCAGGATACTAGTTCCAATACCTGACAGAAAAAAAAAGCAAAATAAAAACCCTGGAGTTTTTGAAAATTGAGACTGTCCAAGCAGCTGAGAGACCAGTGACGTGTGGTATAACGGCTGAAAAGGTATACACGGATGCCAAACAGAATACACACATAGCTGCGGTTCCTGAACTATAACGTCCTCAAGTCAGGTATTTGGTTATAACTTACACGTAAGGACTTTCATTGTCTACATCACTGTGATTTGGATATACAGACTTACTAGTCACGATTATTTGGATTTGAACTGACTGTATTTTTAAGGTGCTAATACGTTTTGCAAAACACTTTTTTCTACCAGTTCCTATCTTATTTTTATTTTTTTAGTGGTGGCAATCCCATATTATATTATTACATTTTTGCATTTAATCGGAGATGTAACACATTGTTGCATATATTTAGTAACAATTATACAACTTTAGATTTGTAACATTTATTACACCTGCTTATATGTTTTGAATCAAGCCTATCTATATATAAACATTGATTTTACTAGCCTGTGTTGTATATATGATTTTTTCCTCTTTCCTTGTTCCTTAGAACCTTTAGCTTTTTAGCGCTCCTAAGCATTTTTCTTTGATTATACTCCCTTTGCCTAATTGTTAGAGGATCTATTAGGGCCATAGGAGTTTGGTTTAGTAGCTCTGCGCACACTTCTCCTCTAGACTTAGTTATATTTACAATATACTGTAGTCTACTTAATGTTCAATAACATTATGTCTAAAAAAACAATGTACATTTTTTAATTAAAAATATTTTATTGCTAAAAATGCTAACGATCATCTGAGCCTTCAGTAATCTTTTTGCTGGTGGTGTGTAGGGATGGGCGAATGTGTTTACATTCGAATTTGAATGTTAGAACGAATATTATTGTAGAAATTCGATTTACATAATAGAATGTTGATAAGAACGAATATTCTTAAAAATTAGATTTTCGAATGTTATTTACAGTTTTCGAATGTCACATTCAAATATTAAATTTATAAAACACAATTGTAGACTAGAAACACTATTTTGAATTTGAATGTCACATTCAAATTGAATATCACATTCGAATCGAATATCACATTAGAATTATTATTATTATTATTGGTTATTTGTAGAGCGCCAACAGATTCGAATATTACATTTAAAACACAGTATTAGACTAGAAATACTATTTCAAATTCGAATGTGACATTCGAATTCGAATGTAGCATTCAAATTCGAATATTACATGTATTAAACACAGTTGTAGACTAGTAATACTATTTCGAATTTGAATGTCACATTTGAATTAGAATATTACATTTTGAAATTGAATGAATACATAGCTAAACATTCTATTATTCAAAAATTCGAAAACTAAAATTCCAAAATAGAATGTTAGAATGTTATATAAACAATCGAAATTCGATTCGAACGAACGAATGTATCAAAATTTGTTTTAAATTTCGAATTTTTAGAAACATTTGCCCATCCCTAGTGGTGTGTATATATAGGTGTTTGTATATGTGTATATTCATGTGTATTTATGCGTTTATAAGTTGGAAACATGGCGCTGATAAACTTGCTTTCATGGTATGCATTCCTTTGTGACACCACACCACAAAAATATGCCATAATATACATATTGGTTCCTAAAGCAAAGTTTAAAGGAACAGTATACACCAATTTTCTTATCACTGCATGTAATAGACAGTACTATAAAGAATAATATGCACAGATGCTGATCTAAAAATCCAGTATAAAACCTTTTAAAAACGTACTTACTCATAAAATTAGTTGTAATCCTTACTCTTAATACTAAACAAAACTAACAAGTTTCACAACTACATTGTAAAAACTGAAATGTATTGTAGTTGAGGTGTCAGTTTATATAAAAAACAGTATACTAATTTATTGTATTTTTGATTTTTGCATTTTCTAATTTTCTAACTTCAGAAACATGATCACTCTATTTATAAATTCTGTATACTGCTTGTCTTGTTTTTGTAAAATTAACAATTTTAATAACATTAATAAGGGAACTTGCAAATTGTTGAGCCTAAATAATGACAAGAAAGCAATTTGCATAATTTGATTAATTTTTTATAGTGAGCTTTTTCTGATCTATAGGGGTATATTTATAGGGGTATATTTATTTTCTGATCTATAGGGGTATATTTATAGGGGTATATTTATTTTCTGATCTATAGGGGTATATTTATAGGGGTATATTTATTTTCTGATCTATAGGGGTATATTTATAGGGGTATATTTATTTTCTGATCTATAGGGGTATATTTATCAAGCTCCGTATGGTCTAAAGACCACTGTTCCATAACTTGTCCACCTGCTCTGTGATCTGAAGAATAGTCCTCAAATTCGTGTGTCACATTGTTCATTATGTGACTTGACAGCTCTATAAGCCCCTATTTGTTATCTACAAATTCACACAGCTGTCTAACTGTAGTAACCGCTATTTGATTTGTAATAACTCAGATAGGTAGGAAGTATTCTTTACCATTACAGGGAACACAGTAGCAAATACCATAATTTGCAGATTATTTTACATGTGGCTGGGTAAACATCTATCTTTTCTGAAAGTAAAGTGAACTATA